>NC_056527.1:107743175-107766677 GCF_019175285.1 Sceloporus undulatus
ATGCACTCTACTTGGGGAAGCCTTTGAAGACTGTTTGGAAATTTCAGCTGGTTTAAAGGGCTGCAGCCAGGCTGCTAAGAGGGGCAGGTTAGAGATCATACAATGCCCCTGTTGAAACAGCTCCATTGGTTGCCACTTTGTTTCTGGGCACAATTCAAAGTGCTGGTGATGACCTTTAATGCTCTATATGGTTCAGGTCCAGGATATTTGGCAGACCGTATCGCCCTCCATGCGCTGGCTGGGACTCTGAGATCTGTAGGGGAGGCCCTTCTCTCTGTCCCGCCACCATCAGAAGCACAGTTGGGGGGACACAAGAAAGGGCCTTTTCTGTGGCTGCCCCTAAACCCTCCTTTTCAAACAAGCTTCTAAACAGAAAACCCTTAAATAACGCCCCAAGATGCTATATTGTTTTAATGTATTTTAGACATGTTCACAGAGCCATAGAGTTGAAAGAGACCCCAAAGGCATCCAGTCCAACCCTCTCTGCCACGCAGGAAATCACAATCCAAGCATTCCCAAGAGATGGCCATAAAGACCTCCGAAGGAGGAGACTCCATCGCTTTCCTGTCAGGAAGTTCCTCCTCAGGCTGAGCTGGACTCTCTGTTCCTGGGCCTTGCATTCATTGTTCTGTGTTCTAGTCTCTGGAGCAGCAGAAAACAAGCTTGCTCCCTCCTCGATCTGACATCCCTCCAAATACTTAAAACGGTTTTATCTTTTTTTATTTTATTGTAGTAGTTTAATATTATTCCAATGTATTATTTTTGTATCTTTTCAATTGTATTTAACGCTGTAAGCTGCCCTGAGTCCCGGTCCTGGGATCTAAAGGGAGGGATATAAATCAATGTAATAACTAAATAACTAAGGAGACAAACAAACGTGTTCCTGAACTGATCGGACCAGGGCTCCGCTCCGCTCTAACCAAACTCCAACTCCCAGAATTCCATAGCAAAGAGCCAGACAAAGCGTGAAAGCGCTGCCAAACCGGGTTATTCCTCCCGTCCAAAGAAAGGAAGATTCGGGGAGCTTCCCCCCTTCTCTAGCCTTCGGGGCGGGACTCACCGGTGGTTGGCGCTGCCCCAGCCTCCTCCGCGCCCCGGTCAGGGCTGGTCCTTGCCTGGCGAGATGGGTGTGAGGGGGAAGCCCCCGAAGCCCCCTGGAGGACCTTCCCAAACCCCCCGGGGGCCGACCCTGGTCCCTCTCCGATGAAGAAGAGGCCTCTCTGTAAGGGGCCACCGCCAGGCTGCAATTCGCACAGGCCCGGCCGGAACCGGAAGCCTCCCTCCCCGCTTCCGGCCCTCCCCACTTCGCGCCCAGAAGCCTCTTCGAAGCCTAGCCCTCACGCAACTCCCAGAGTCCTTTGCGCGGCGGCTACTAGCCTTGCCCATTACCCATGGGCCTTTGCGGCAGTTGCTGCTGCTGCTGCTGCTGTCCCTCCTCCTCTCCTGGGTCACGTGTTTGCCCCCTCCCTCGCAAGTCATGCGTTTAACCCATTATAGTTCGTGCCAGCCGCGAGGAAGCAGAGAGAGAGAGCCCGAGCGGCGCCGCGGTTGGAGCCTTGGGCTCTGGAGGCCCGGGTTCGAATCCCACCTCTGCCCACTCAGAGGAAGCAAAACCTTTGCCTGAAGGATCAGTATTGGAGAGCAATGGCTTCCCCCAAACTCTGCCCTTTAAGAGCTTTTGGACTTCAGTTCCCAGAAGCCTCAGCCATGATGGCCAATAGTCAGGGATTCTGGGAGCTGAAGTCCAAAATCTCTTAAAGGGCAGAGTTTGGGGAGGACCACTGCATTAGACTTTAGGAAAGCTTATGCTGCCACTTTCTTTCTTTTCGAAGGTGCTACAAGGCCTTTCTGCAAACTGGTTCTAGAGACTAACACGGCTATGTCTTTGAATTCTACCCCTGTCAAGAAACTTGCGAAGAAAAAACCCACGATGGAGGCTGCCTTTATTGTTAACTGCCCTATAATATGCCTCGTGGATGGGATCTCTCCCAAGGGCTATTTGAAAGAAAGGAGGATCCTTGCACCTCAAACCCATTGCTAACACAACGATTCCCGAACTTTGGTCCTCCAGGTATTTTGGGCTTCAGATCCCCAGAAGCCCCGGCCAGCTCAGCCAGCAGTCGGCGGTTCTGGGAAAGGAAGTCCAAAACATCTGGAGGAGGACCAAAGTTTGAGAACTACTGGCCTAATAGATTTGCTGTCCCCCTCTGAGCACTTTGGGGTTGAGTCTTGGCTGCTGCTCAAAGTGAATGGCACCAGCAAGTCAGTCACTGAAAATATACACGTCTCAAGTCAAGTCGTTCAAGTGACTTAAGTGTGATTGACTCTGAGTCAATTGATCCATCTATCAGCTGCTGGGTTTGGTTCCTGGCAGGATACCATATGTCCTCCTTTTCCAGGACTTGTTCTACATTTCAATCTTCTGTCCAGCAAGAATGTGAAAATACCCTCTATTTTGAGCCCATTGAGTAACACGATGTTTGCTGTTCCCCTTTGAGAAGTCTGTCTACTTTGCAGCTGCACAAAGAGGGACAGGATGGATCTTTCTAACTTTATTTCCTAGGAGTAGCAGCAGGCAAGACTCGCACCCAGAGCTCAGGGTTCTTAATAAATACTAAAGAAAGAAAGAAAGAAACTTTATTCTTATACCCTGCTTTTCTGCTGCAGCAATCAAGGCGGCTTACATGACTAGAATATATTGGAATAATAATACTCTCAATAAATAAACTGACATCCCCCCCTTCTTTTAAAACAGGATTAAATACAATACAGTTTAAAAATTCAACCTGTTAAAATGACAGCAATTTTCTAATAGAGGCAGTGGTTACATAAAGTAGAGAGAGTACAGAAATTAGATTGAACTATTCTGGGAAGGTCTGCCAGAAGAGATCCGTCTTGACAGCTTGGTTATTTGACGGATCTCCTCCGGCAGCAAGGCGTTCCATAGTCTGGGAGCGGCGGCAGAGAACATCCTCTGGGAGCTTACCATTAGTCTGGTTTTTGTGGGTTGCAATAAATTCCTTCCAGAGGACCTGAGGGTGCAGGGTGGATTGTATGGAAGTAGGCGATCCCTTATATAGGTTGGACCCAAGCCATGTAGGGCTTTAAAGGTAATCACAAACACCTTGTACTGCATCCAGAAACCAATAGGGAGCCAGTGAAGTGATTTCAGAATAGGTGTAATATGATCGCTTCTAGTTTTACCAGTGATCAGCCTGGCTGCCATGTTTTGTACTAACTGTAGTTTCCGGACTAAGTAGCCCTGCGTAGAGTGCATTGCAGAAATGGAGTCGTGAGGTTACTAGCGCATGCACTACAGTTTCTAGGTCCCTTGCTTCCAGGAAAGGGCTTAGCTGGCATATTAGCCAGAGCTGATAACAGGCGCTCCTAACTGTCGCATTCACCTGATTTATCATGTGAAGTGACGGGTCTAGGAGCACCCCCAGACTGCGAACACAGTCCTTAAAGGAAAGCATGACCCCGTCCAGGACTGGAGGTTGCAACCCAATACCTGGTTTGGGGATCCCTACTGTAAGTACTTCCGTTTTGTCCGGATTCAGCTGCAGGAAAAGAGATTCCACCTGAACATTAGGAGGAACTTCCTGACAGTTAGGGCTGTTCGACAATGGAATGCACTCCCTCGGAGGGTGATAGAGTCTCCTTCCTTGGAGGTCTTTAAACAGAGGCTGGATGGCCATCTGTCAGGGATGCTTTGATTTGGATTTCCTGCATGGCAGGGGGTTGGACTAGATGGCCCTAGTGGTCTCTTCCAACTCTATGATTCTATGAATCGTTTTTTCCTCATCCAGTCTATTACCGCTTCAAGACATTGATTGAGGGGAGAAATGCCATCCGTCGTCATGACTGCTGACTGAAACATGGAAAAATATATTTGGGTGTCATCAGCATACTGATAACACCCTGCCCCATGTTTACAGATTATTTCCCCCAGTGGCTTCATATAAATATTGAATAGCATCAGGGACAGGATGGCGTCCTGAGGGATGCCACAATTAAGCTCCGTTTTTGAGGAGCTACAGTCCCCGAGCAAAGTGTTTTAGAGGGGGAAAGGATAGCAAAGTGTCAGGCTATGGTCTGCTTGGGACACAATGCAAATGCTGAAAGGGTTTCTTCCTTAATTTCGGCACAACTGACAAATGAAAGGAATAGTTTAAATGTAGATTCAGTCAAGGGATCATTGCTAGTAAAGTACAGTTTCAAGCTTTTGTCTTGATAAGAGTTCTATAAGTAGATTGCAAGCCAACAAGGTATTTTAAGGAAGATAAATTCATCAGAAAAATATGATTGAGTACTTAATATAGTATATGTAATATAGCTGTAAAGTAAATAAACAATAGGAAATGAATGTATATTTATAATAGTATTTTTAGCTGTTATTTTGTATTGTCCTTCATTTTGCAGTGCCTTGTCCTCCTTTGCAGTTAGGACACTTGAAGACCCAGGTTCCAGAACCCTCCTGCCCCTGTGGATAACAAAAGCAGTGGATGTTCTAGTCCTATTAAATACAGTGCCATAGAAATGGTGCCACTTATATAAAAAGGCAAAATCAAGGTTTGCTGTTTGGAATTTGCATACATATATTTAATATTTTCAAACTGTGGATGGCTGAATCCATGGATACAGACAGCTGACTCTTGTCGGCATTGCAGCAGCCCAGTCAGTTACCTTCTGTGCATTTAACACAGGGATTGTGAAACAATCCCCCCCCCCCCCCCCCAGTTATCAATGGATGGGCTTCATGAGAACCAGGTGTACAAATGATCCCCACTTTTCATTTCCTCCCTATTACTTTGAAAATTGTATTTTAAGTGCATTTTTCTAGGGAATGGTCTATAGCTTTAATCAGATTGCTAGATCCGTGATTCACACTGCAGAATTAAAGCAGTTTGATACCACTTTAACTGTCATGCCTCTGTTCTGCAGAATCCTGGGATTGGGAGTTTGGTGAAGCACTAGAGCTCTTTGACAGACCAAGTTGAATACTTCACCAAACTACCAATCCCAGGATTCTGTAGAACAGTGTCATGGCAGTGAAAGTGGTATCAAACTGCTTTTATTCTGCAGTGTGGATACACCCTACAATTATCACATCAACAGAAAGATGTGAGACTATGTAGGACTGGCTCTAAAGTAAAAGTTGCTATATGCTTGATGTCTACACACGTTTCCTCCATATAGACCACCTGAAATCGATTTTAGACATCATTGCAGGAGTTCATAATTACACAATAAACTGCTATGACCACTTGATACAATATAGGAAAGATGCAAGGTGTTTCACAATGAATCCAAACGTGTATACCAGGAATGCAAAACTAATTTATTTCTAATATGCACATTCCATCCAAAACATTAACTCCACCTATTTTATATGAGCATCAGTTCTCCAAGCACCCAGTCCTGATGCTCGCTATGTACTGGCTAATGTGAACTGCAAATTGCTAAGAACAGCCTTAAGAGGGGCAAAGTGCCCATCTCTCCAGACAAGCCAAAGTATGGACACAGATACATATAACTGCAAAGTTCATTCTGCTTTATCTGAGAACTTGCTACTGTGAACTGTAAACTAGAAAGCGATGGGAAAAGCCTGAGATGGTGGCATGTTTACACTTACTTAGCTCTGTGAAATGAATTGGTATCCATATTCCTGGATGTGACTCTGTAGACCATAGTAAGGTTGCTGCGGGGTGGATTTTTATTCCAGAGGTCTGGTAAGGCTCCTGGGTCTTATATTAATGTGCTGCATATTGATTAAGCACCACATAGGATGGAGACATCAGAATGGGTGCTTTTGCAATGTTCTTTATTCTGGGTGCACTTCTTTATGATCACAGTGTTGGACGAAATGTCCTTTGGTCTGATCAACATGGCTCTTCCTATGTTATTACCCATCCAACCACTAATAACTTTCAGTTTGGTTAATCACTGCTTCTTAAATCATAACTGCTTACTCAGTTGTTACCATTATACACACTCAGAAAGTATGGCAGTTTTTGTGGCCAGAAATTCTGTCCCCATGGACATGAACATGTGGAAACTGACAAGAGTAACATTAAAAATCAGTACATGGAAGAATGGCTTCCTTGTTGAAAATATATCTTTTTAAAAAGTAGATAAAACAGAGGAAACACAGATAGATAGAGCTGAATTATAGGTTTGCATTGTCAGCTTCTGGGAGTTAACAATTAAGATGTAATTTTACATGGCCAAGTGCAATCCTGTCTGCCAGTAAACCATAAGATCTAATGGACTGACATCAGAAAGAGACCATAGCACCGTGAAAAAGGGGGAATTTAAAAAAAAGGTTTTATATGGCAGCCCATAAACTTGGGAGGGATTTTATTTATTTTAAAATTATTTTAATCTACGTTTTAGCCTGAAGATTGGACCTTTGGGTCATTTTACTTAATTTAATAAATAAAGATTACAGAATAAAATTATGGTAATTCCTCAGTCCTATTGATAGTTCTAACTAAGTTGGAGCCATAGAAGCAGTGATATATATTGAGTACTTTTATCATTTAGCAACTCCTCTGCTTGGGATTAGCAGTTTGATTTAGTTATAACTGTATTATACAGGGACAGAAAAGACTCCATAGGCTTTAAGCAGATCTAATCTCTCCATTTATCTTTGGGGTTTGTTATGCTTGAGGATAAGAGAAGATAGGGTTAAAGACTTTACCATCAGATCTATGAAATTCTACTTGTTTACTGTGTGGCTAGGTCTTACATGTCACCAATGGATGACTGGAGTAGTGACTTTGTTCCCCTCACTAACCAAACACTATGGATTTCCGTATTATTTCACCTCAGATACAATGCCATTCAGGAATTGATAGCAGGGTGGGGAGTATGGTTCATGAGATCTCTTTCTCAACTACTCACGCAGGTCTTTTCTTCCAATAAGTACAGTTGGCCCTCCATATCCACACATTCTTTATCCACCTATTCAACTATCAACAGCTTGAAAATATTCCCAAAATATATCAGTTCCAAAAAGCAAACCTTGATTTTTTCCTTTTTGTATAAGGGACACCAATTTACTATGCCATTGTATACAATATGACTTGTATATCCACAGATTTTGGTATCCATTGGGGGTCCTGAAACCAAATCCCAGCGGATACCAAGGGCCCACTGTACTCTAGCCTGCCATTTTAAGGACAGGTTTGCAGGAACAGTTGTGTCAGTTCTGACAGTACTAGCAATTTCATGGAATCATTTTAACTGTTTAAATGACATTGACCACCTTCTTAGGGTTTCCATACTGGATAAGACTTCTGTACCTTTAATGGTTGTATAGAAGAAGGTTTGTTGGCAGGTGTTGTCCCGCAACCTGCCGAAATTCCCTCTTCTACACAGTTGTTAGAAACCAAGAACCGTTGTCCATTTTACACCCTGGAAATCCTGTTTTCCTCCAGCAAAGCTAAAAGATCCCAAACCAGCAGCCATCACTTGAGACGAAATATCAATTGGACCAGCTGCTTAACTGATCTTCGGGACCATCTTTCTTGAAGGGGAAACAAAATCTAGCTGGCAAAAGCATTACACATCGGTGCAAAACGCACTACTGAGACTGTTTTAACTGCCCTGACTCAATGATAGGGAATTCTTGGAAGTGTTCTTTTGTGAGACATTTAGCCCTCTCTGTCAGAGAACTTTAGTGCCAAAGTAAACTACAGTTCCCAGCATTCCCTAGCACTGAGCCAGGGCAATTAAAGCAGTCTCAAACTGGATTATTGCTGCAGTGTGTTTTGAACCTTAATGGAGTATTAAAACCATCTCAGATCCAAAACACATTGCAGAAATAATCCAGTTTGAGACGGCTTTAACTGTCCTGGCTTAGTACTAAAAGATTCTGGGAGCTGTAATTTTGTGAGACATTTAGCCTTCTTTGGAGATTTTCACACAACCAAAAGTGACCGGAGTATATCAGGATGCTCTCTTCATTATTGCACAATTGAGCAAATTTTTATTAGATGACGTCACCATAATTGCGTCATTTTCCCGCTAATAACGACCACACTAGCGCCAGTTTTCATTCACTGGAAAATCCTGTGAATGAAAAGCGGTGCTAGAATTACTCTTTATTATGTGGGAAAATGACGCAATTATGGCGCCGTCGTCTGATAATCTTTGCGCAATTGTGTGATAGTGACAAGTGAAGGGATAATGACGCAATTGCAGGATAATGATTATTTATCTGATATTTGATTTGATGTTTTTAATTGTAGCCTGCTTATTTTATCTAATTCTATCTTGTATTATTACCTATTGTTTTATATGTATTTTGTAAAATGTACGCCAGGTGTGGCAGGTTTCATTTTTATCAATTTTATTATTTGTATGTACAGTGCTGTATAAATAAACTATAATAATAATAATAATGCCAACGTCTGGTGACATCGGCTGATAATCTTTGCGCAACTGCACAATAGTGACGGCAGCATCTCACTATGCTCGTCACTTTTGGCGGTGTGAAAATGTCCTTAGCCAGAGAGCTCTGGTGCCATAATAAAAACTATAATTCCCAGGATTCCCTAGCACTGAACGAACGCAGTTAAATTCTGCCGTATGTTTTGGATGACCTCAGAAGTTAGTGTCAATAATTGGCTTATTTATTGATTTCCAGAGGTTGGCATCCCTGTGGCTCCAGGAGAAACAAAGGCAAGAGATGTGGATCGTGTGGGCTTTGGCTTAATCCGGCCGCAGCCTTCGCAGCAGCCAAGGCCTTGAGGCCCTTCTTAACAAAGATTCTGCTTGTAACAAGCCAACTGTGCGCTCAAGGTGGTCTCCATGGCAACAAAGATAACTTGGAGGCCTGGGCGCACAAGAGAAGCCCTGGAGGTAGTTCAAGGCAAAAAGCCTGGCTCCATCCCTCCCTCTCTTAGCCTGTCTGCTGCTGAGGGAAAGGAAGGAAGGAAGGAAGCTCCTTTGGTAGAAAAAAGAGAGCCGCAGTAATGCCAGGGTGGACAACATGGCTTCTGTGAAACAGGCCTCCATGTTGTGTCACGAGAGCCAGGCTTCCTTGTCGAGGGGAATGCATTATTTTCCTTTCTTTTGCCAAGTGGCAGAAAGGGCTTCAAGGGGTCTGCACATGCTTGAGAAATGTGTCCTCTACATGTTTGCGTGTGTGCTAATAACAAAAAAACAGAGTAATGCTAAAGAAGAACACTAAATCAATCATTGTGCCAGCATACAACCTGAAGAACATCCCTAAAGAAAACGTAAAAGATAGATTTGCACTATTAAGCCTAATTGACCAGCAGCCAGAATTCTGGACTGAAAGCAGACATTGGTCCAAAACACACTGTAGAAATAATCCAGTTTAAGACCGCTTTAACTGCCATAATGCAGTGTTAGGGAATCCTGGGATTTGTACTTTATCGTGGCACCAGAGCTCTCTGGCAGAGAAGGCTAAATCTCTCACAAAACTACAATTCCCAGGATTCCCTAGTATTGTGCCAGGGCAGTTAAAGCAATCTCAAACTGGATTATTTCTGCAGTGTGTTTTGGACCTAAACTATCTGCCAATCCCAGTGGTACAGCACTCCACAGGATCACACAGGATTTTTCCCGTGCAGAAACGGGATTTAAAATGGAAATCCCGCAAAAGTGGGATCATTTTCACACGACATGACGCATTAATACGTACAGAAAGTGAAAAAATCATGGAAAAGCAAGATCATTTACACACGACGTAGTGGGCATTGAGCATTAAAGCAAAAATAAACCGCACAGAAAGTGGACAAAATTGGCTGCTTTTTACTTTCCAGATTCTCCTCATAAGTGTGAAAATGATCCCGCTTTTGCAGGATTTTTCCTGGATTTAAATCCCGTTTTTGCACGGGATTTAGGCACTTAGCCTTTTGTGTGATAAACTCCTACTGCGAGAAAGCGGGCGTGGTTTTTTATAGGAGTCATTTCCACACAGTTCCTCTACACTGCTATCCTACAGACAGATGAGAAATGGCCTTGATAACAGCAATTGGTAGGAACAGCTGACATAAGCAGAACTGAAAACCTTGGCCTCCCATTTCAGGCATGATTTAAGCCCTCATGACTAACAGTGCAAGGAGAAGACTTGGTGTGTGTATATACGTATTGGTGCCTTACAGCCCATTTTAATTTGCCAGGCTACTGAACACTGGCACTTCCTCACACTCATTCATGCAAACATTCATGCATATATTTGTTCAGTCACATCAACAAAGGGCACAACTGTGCCAAAGCTTTTTTGGATTTGGTGTCTTAGGCTTTTGATACAAGAAGTGGCGTAAATTTGGATAGACCAGGCTCCAGGAGCAATTTTAGAGTGGCAAGAAACCGGCTACAACAAGGAAAGAGGTTTCAAGAGTGATCGCATAGCTCTTTTCCTCAGGCAGACTGAATGGTTCATAAAACCACACATAGTTTGGAATAAATGTGTGTGAGGTTTTCCACCTACATTTATCTGATGCCATGATCTGCTCTTGCAATCAGGGACACAGAACAATTGCAACCAACCTTCTTTTCTTGCAATGCTGTGAAGACATCCATATATATTCCTCCACTGCTATCAGCTTGGGCCTATTTTAAATAGACTACTGCACTTCTACCTAAATCCATGTGGCAGCTGCTCTAGGTCCAAAGCCATCTGTGAACAGTGGCCCACCATATACACCAGACTGCCACACTATTTGTTCTAAACTGCTACAAGGCATCAGCTAGAATGTTCTGTGATGCCATGGGAAAAAACACTTGGTAGTGGTACATCCATAGAGAAAGTCACAATGCATGAATTGCAACACCGAACAGCCAGGTTTGATTTCAAGCTGCTACTACTTGCTCATTGTTCGCGTTAAAGAACTGTGGTTCAGAAAAGAACCTCAAGAAATTAGCCTTTTAAACACACATTCATGGCAGAAATGAAGCAGCTACGATTGGGAAGAAGCAAAGGAGCACTAACCAAGAGTACAAGAATTTGACCTTGAATATAGGTCACTGAATGTTTGCTGTGCAACTGTGCATCAGGGCTGAGTTGAGCACACATCAAATGCAAGAGCAGAAAGGGAAACAGAAAACCCCATTTGACAAAACAGATGCAGATCATATTAATTGTTTATCAAATAGGTGTAAACTGATTGTGCAAACCTGACTCACAGTGTATTTTATTTTTTCTCCTCAGTTTTGCAGAAACTGCTCTTATTGTACTCTACAACTATTTCTTGTATCAAAAGTCTAAAATGCACATTTTAACAAAGGCAATGAAGAATCCAGCAACACTTTCTCCTTGCCTTGCATGTCATCAAAGCCCAGCTTCTATGTCTCCCTCCATCTCAGACACATACTGGATCTCTTAATGTGCCCTTTTATTGTGAAGAATGCTTTCCCTATGGTCAGAGAAGCAGCGTTCACAACATGAGCTAGGATTCTGTAAACTGGCACTGGCAAGACTTGTTCCTTCTTCTTTTCCCTCCCAATACATCATGATTGGTCCAAGAAACAGAGGAACAACATTCATGCATCAGCAGTGGCTGATGAAAACATGCACTTTCCCCACAGCTTTGGGCTCTTAATCTTAAGAGAATGCCAGGGCCCCATCAAAATAACTTTCCCTGCTTTTTTTTTTAATGATTTGCTTTACAATTAGAGTGTAGATTAGAAGCCAAATTATCTGTTGGCAGGAAATTATGAGGAGAAATGCACAATTATTTCCTCAAATGACTGTTACAAATTTAAAGAATTCCTTGGCTAATGGAGTACACACTTACTACAAAATTAACTAACATGACACCCATCCTCCACTGCAAAGAACCCTGGGAAATAATGTTCTGTGAAAAAGTGAGATGTTTCTGTGCAGCCAAATGTCTGTCCAAAGGTCCTCAAGAGAAGCCTAAACAGCTAATATTTGTCATGCAGCTATAATGTTGGCACAACTACCTTGTTCATCTTTTGTCACAATCTTGTCTTGCAGCAGATTTGGTACCCTGGTCACAGGATGGCCTAACACATTAGCCCTTAGCACATTTATTTATAAGTCATTCTGTCTGATCTGTATGGAACTTAGTTTTAAGTCTGTGCACTTAGAACTGAGGTGCCACCTCACCTTTGCTCCTACTGCTGAGAGGCCTGTGAACAGTCAAGAAGGGAAAGCCAGATTTACGTTCTCCTTCAACTTGCATTCCCTTCACTTTTTCACAAGACATGCATTAAGAATCACAACAATGGTACATTATCCATTTATACACCATGTTGTAGTGGTTTCAGTGTTGGAT
Organism: Sceloporus undulatus; assembly: GCF_019175285.1. NCBI lineage: Eukaryota > Metazoa > Chordata > Lepidosauria > Squamata > Phrynosomatidae > Sceloporus > Sceloporus undulatus. The sequence continues at coordinate 107,755,454 of NC_056527.1, forward strand.
TAGAACTCTGAGAGGCTAGGGTTTGCAGCACCCCAAACAAATCCACTGGGTAACTTTGGGCAAGTCACATTATCTCAGCCTAAGGAGAAAGAAATGGCAAACCTTATCTGAATAAATCTTGCTACAATATGTTCGCCATAAGTGATATTTGACTTAAAGGCACATGACAACAATCCCCACTTACCCATGCTTTCCCACTCCCTTGTCCTCTAAAACCATTGAACTAAAATATTGCAAGGAGTGAAGGAATAATATTTCCTGATTTTTGATCACCTTTCCTTAATGTGGTTGTGGGGGGAGGGGAAAAAACCCAAAAGACAACAATACCCCAAGACTATTTTTCTTTTGCATATATTATTTCATTGAAATGTATGCAAACTTAAAGTGCCCCATTCCATGGAGGCTGATCTTAAATGGCAAACTTTAAAAAAAAAACACAACTTGGAAGGGGACAAATTATCTTGCAGAAGATTACCAAATATCAACATTTTGTTTGGTACGATTATGGGAGGAACATAACTCTCCCAGCACTTATTCTTCTGGAAAATCACAAGATACTTAATAAAATTCCCTGTTCCGTTTTGTCCACCCTGTACAGGAGTTAATACAGGAGGCTCTTCCTCCAACCGAGCAACAGCTCTGATATCATGATATATTTGTTCACAGGAATGGACAGACACGATTGCCCTGTCCACCAACAGCATTTTCCAGTCTTTGGCAATGCTAAAGCATTGATATTTCAAGACATATACTGTTTTAGAACAGTCTTGGAAGTTAGAATTGCATTCTTACTTTCATGTCCATACTTGGGGGATAAAGTCTCCATGCTATTGCAAAGGTTTAAGTCCTTTTAGACAAATTGCATGGCAAACTTCCAGGTCCCAGTTCACTTTCATCCCTGGTGCCCCTGGGCTTTGTGTATTTATGGGGGTTGTATCCCAGGTTTGTCTTTGTCCTTAATGAGTTCCACCTCAGATAAGGGTGAGATGGTTATAGGACTGCTTCCTGTCCCACTTTCTATAGCTCCCCCCCACTGGTTTCCATCTTCAACACAGTCCTCTGATGCTTCATTGGTCCAGCCACTCCCAAGGTCCTCTGTCCCCCAGTCACCACCTCCAGACATCATTTCTGATTCCCAGTCCCCTGCGGTAGTCCAGCTGCCGCCTCCTTCCTCGACTGAGCGTTGGTAGTAGGTCTCACGGGCGTGCTTCCGCTTGGCGTGACGGCGGAGGGTGTTGCGTTCTGTGAAACGCAACCGGCAGATCTGGCACTGGTAGGGCTTCTCCCCTGTGTGGACTCGCTGGTGGCGCAAGAGCTCACCCGATTCCCGGAAGCCTTTGCGGCAGACCGGGCAGCTGAAGGGCCGTTCACCAGTGTGGATGTGCTTGTGCCGCTGCAGGTGTGAGGAGCGCTTGAAAGCCTTGCCGCACTCACGGCACACATACGGCTTGCTCTCTGAGTGGGTGATGCTATGGCGCTCCAAGTCTGACTGGTATAGGAACGTCCGTAGGCAAATGGGACAGAAGTATAGCTGCCGCGGTGGTGGGGCTGATGCCAGAAGCTCTGGCTCTGAGGATTGCATCTGCCCAGCAAGCTCTGCCTCCTGTTTGGAAACTGTGTGGGGCACCCCTTCAGCATCAATCAATACTAGGGACCCCTCGTCACTGGCATCTCCTTCTCCCTGCTGACCACGTTGCTTGGAGTTAGGGGTGGAGGCCTGCGCATTGGATCTTCCTCCTCTGTTTCTGGTCAGTGCTGAATGCAACTTTGGGCCCCACAGGGCAATGCTGTAGATCTCTGGGTGTGAAGGCCTGTCTTCTATAGCCATATGGTTTGGGGGGATATCATTGGTCAGTGGCTGATGCATATACTGAGACCAAGGAACTGGGGGGCCGGTTTCTATCACCTGGTCCTCAAACCCGATGCTGCCATGGTTGTCCACTCTTGACCAATCACTCCCGCCTGGCACCAGCACCCGGGCCTTTGCCTGAAGCTCCGCTGGATGCCCATCACCCCTGTCGACATGCCACCTGTGAGATGGCTCCATTGGGCACCAGGAACAAGAGTGCGTTCAGCTACAGGGACATCGCTGTGGAGACGGGAGAACAGTGACAAGCTCAGAGCAATCCACTAGGAAGTATTCCCACCCCAGAAACTCATCCTGTCACCTTGAGCATATAACCACTATGATATTTGGCTGTAAAGCCATGTGAATACATGGCAAGTATTCATTATGGGAGAGTTGCTTATTTGAATTACAGTAGCAAAAAGCATAGAGGCATCTTAGAGACTGAGGATGGGACATTTACTTGGAAGCAAGTCCTGCTGAAGGCACTGGGGCTGACTTTCAAGTAAATATGTGCAGGCCTTGGCTGTATATAGTAAAATCATAAAATTCAATTCTCCCGCATTTTCTGTTTAATATTTACTTCAAAGCAAGTTCAGACCTAAAACAGAAGTGTGTGTGTGTGTGTGCAGAAAACCACAGTGATGTTTGAATCTCTCCCTGTGTGTACACTTAGTTTTAAAATATACACTGAACTGTAGGTGTGCTTATGCCCTCATGAAAATGGAACTGTGCTCAGTTACTCTTGTGCAATTTTGTCTTAGCAATTCATGTATATATCTTCCAATGTGGATGCAGATACACATGTGCCCATCTTTTTGCAACAAAATTGAGAGCAGAAACATCCATATATAAATAGCACACTGTGCGTGCAACATGTACATAATATTTGCACATGGGAGCATATTAACAAATATGTGATGTGGTCTACATCCACAAGAGAGTTTGCATCTACCTATGACCTAGATGAAGTATTCTACCAACTCAACATCAGGTATGTTCAATATTTTTCTCTAACTTTCAATTAATTTTTCACTGAAGTTAAGATCCTGAATAGTCTTAGCAATTGTCAGTAAGGAGACTGAATTGATATTTATTCCAGATTAAGTGAGAGGAAGTACAGGCTGGATTGTGCATCGCGAGTGCAACACTGATTCAAGGGGGGGGGGGGGGAGATAAAACAATTGTGTGTGTGTTACCCTAACATACATCTTTTACACTAAAAACAATTCTGGAATATTTATCACACCTTTGGAATTAGAGCTGCATCATTTATAAATGTCAAGGAAAAAAGACTTGGGCATTTCAATATGTATCTTCAACATAATTCTCAAAAACTCTTATTTCCCAGGGTTCCTTGGGGATTACCATCTATCCCAAAGTACATAGGATCTCACAAACAAAAATCCATTTGCTTATTATCAGTTTAAAAGTAGCTCGTGGCATTCCTTAGAAAAGCTGTGGGCAACATTGGGCCCTTCTGAAGTTCTGGATTTAAGTGTGCAGATGTTTTTGCCAATGGTAAAGGGTTATGGGAATCATAGTTTAAACATCTGCAGAGCTAAAGATTTCATACTGCCAGCTTAGAAATAATTTGCATCTCCTTAGAAACAAACATAGTAGGTACATCTAGGTACCAGAGTGAAGGGTTAGAATGTAGGGCTTAAAATGAGAATAGGTTCTCCTCTGGAACCCATTTTCAAATAGCCCTAGAAAATGCCAAGCTCAGTATTATCATGTTTTTACTGGTATCTCTTGATAAAGAATGGTCTCCCATCCTCTACAAGTATTTTCTCCAAACTCTGTTATTCCAGTCCTACCACAATATGCTGAGATACAGAACAGAACCAACCACAACTGCAACTGAATTATGCATACATTTGAAATATGGTGACGGTCTATTGAATTTATAGTTGAACCCTGAACATTTTCAAAAGTCACGGTTGGAAGTTGGCTGTGAGAGATCCTTATAAACAACCACAAAATTGCCCTTAACCTTAACCTTCCATCAGTTTAATTTAAAGCAATCGTATTCTGCACCAGAGCTGCCAAATCCAGCTCTTTTTGCACTTTTCTAAACAAACAAAAACTATTAAGTACAACAGCATCCACTACTGGAAATGATTGGTGGCTGTGTCTAGAAATGAAAGGCGAGAGACACATTAAAATATCCCAAGCAATTGGAATTGGGGAAAGAGACTAACTCTGGCACCATCAAATTCATTTTCAATTCCACAATCTAACAGTGCTGCATGTTTCCAAGAGTTGGGGGGGAAAGGGGGAATGGAGGCAAATGCACCCAGGGCTTGCAGCCCAGCTGAAATCCATGTGACCAGCTCCCTGTCACATCTCTGGGCTGGATCTGAGGGGAGACCTGGGCAGTGCTGGGCCAAGGCAACCCCCCAGGATGAAGTGACAGCTTCTAGAAATATCTGGAGGCTTCTCCAGAGGCTTGGGTTGGGGACCCATTTTCCTTCGGTGACAGCAGAAGAGGGGCACCTCTGGGCATGTGCTGAGTGCCCTCCCTTTCTCTCAAGCCATGGAGGGCCCTGGCTATCTCCAAATGGGACAAACAGCTTTGCTTTTGCAAAAGCAAAAAGGTTTTCTAGGCAACCTGGATTCTTCTCAGGCAGTTATGCTAGCCTTCTTCAGCTGCCTCCCTTGGAAGGAGGCTAGATCAAGCCAGGCAGTTTGGAAGGCACCCAGGCAAATTGGTCACTATAGGTCACTATATATAATTGGTCACTATATATATAAATTGACCAATTTGCCTGGGCGCCTTCCAAACTGCCTGGCATGATCTAGCCTCCTTTCAAGGCAGGCAGCTGAAGAAGGAAGGCTTTGAGCATCCAAAGCAGTGCCATTCCCCCTTCTCCTTCCTTCTCTCCCATTGGAGCAGCCTCCCCAGCCTAGCTAGGGATCAGCATCCCAGACTGGACCCCATTCCTGCCCCAGGCTGCCCTGGAAGCGGTGGAGGGAGGGGAGGCGAGCAAGGGAGGCAGGCTACCCACCCAAGGCAGAAGGCAGACAGAGAGAGAGAGAGAGAGAGGCAGCAGCTGGCATTACCTGTTTTGCATCGTGATCTGCTGCAGCCCAGGGTTTCAATGGGGTCCGGCGGAGGCTGGCTGGGGAGAGGAATGGGAAGGAGCCTGTTCCGAGGATGGGGAACCCTTGCTCGCCCGCCGCCGCCGCAGAACAAAAGAGCTCGCCTGGTCTGAGCTGGGCAGCTGGAGGGAGGCGCTCGGACCCAGCAGATGGACCTCCCGACCGGCAGGAGCGCCTCCGGGGTCCTAGCGCCGGTCCTTCCAGGCAGAGAGGCCATCCACACTGCAGGAAGCATCCGCGTTGACACCGCTTTAAACTGTCACGCAGCGGCGGCGTCTATAGGGATGGTGTCACCTGGAGTGGTAACTCAGGGTGTCACACAAACAGACCCCATTGACCTCCCATGCCACAGAATCCTTAGTGTGTTTATGTATACACACACATACACACACACACACACTTAGTATGTGTGTATATATACTGTATATACTTAGTGTGTGTATGTATGTATATGTGTGTGTGTGTATATATATATATATATATATATACACACACACAGTGGACCCTTGTTATCCGCTGGGGTTTGGTTCCAAGATCCCCCGTGGATAACAAAATCCATGGATGCTCAAGTCCCATTAAACATAATGACAGAACAAAATAGTGTCCCTTATAAAAAATGGAAAATCAAGGTTTGATATTTGAAATTCATACTTTTTTTGAATCCATGTATAAGAAGGGTTGACTATATATACACACACACACACACACACACATACACTTGTGGCTTTGATATTTGCGGATTTGATTATTCATGGATTTTGTTAATATGTTCTCTCTAGGAATATCTAGGTCCTCCAGTGCAACTCTATGGTCAGCTTTAACTAAAAGTTGCACTGAAAGACCTAGAGAATCCTAGAGAGAATACTCTACTAGCCATTTGTAGCTTCTCCAGTGCAGTTCTATGGTCAGTGTCTGTCGGATGTTGTTCGCTGGAGGACCTAGCAATTTCTAGAGACGTGTCCTCTCAGTAAAAACATGATGTTTTTATTATTTGTGGCTTTTCCATATTCACAGGGGTCTAGATATTCCTAGAGAGAACATATTAATAAAATCTGTGAATAATCAAAGCCACAAAAGCCAAAGCCGCAAATGTGGAGGGCCGAGTGTATACTGTATATGCACTAATGTTACTCATAAATCGTAATTCCCACATGTACCGCTGAATGTCATACTACTAGTTGTGACATAAGCACCTAGCAAAATTTAAAAAGATATCTTCAAATTACAATATCATATGTACAACCTTAATGTAATTACATATACATAGTGCACATTTGGTTAAAAGGTATTTTTTTTAATTGATGGTGCTGGAGTTAGTCTCTTTCTCTAATTCCAATTGCTTGGGATATTTTAATGTGTCTCTTGCCTTTCATTTCTAGACACAGCCATCAAACATTTCCAGTAGTGGATGCTGTTGTACTTAATAGTTTTTGTTTGTTTAGAAAAGTACAAAAAGAGCTGGATTTGGCAGCTCTGGTGCAGAATACTATTGCTTTAAATTGAACAGATTGAAGGTTAAGGGTAATTTCCATCATATGCACACAACCTAAATGTATTCACATATACATAGTGAACAGTGAGTTTAAATTTGATTTTTTTAAAAAATAATTTTTTTGGTAAAATTAAAATTTTGAATTTTGAAATTTTAATTTTAAAAAATCCTGGGGCCTCTCCTTTCTGCTCCCACTGAGCTTCACCTGCACCACTCCCACCATCTCTTAAAACATTTAAAAGGAAGCAGGTGAATGCCACAGGCCATTTCTGCCAAAAGGTATCTGTTTGAAGAACAGTGATGTAACCCCCCCCCCCCTTAGGATGTCACCTGGTATGGTCCGCACCCTCCATATCCCCTTATTGACACCATTGGTGTCACCTGGAGTGTTTACTCATGGTGTCACACACACCTCCCCCCATTGACCTCCTTCCATGCCACAGAATCCTTCGTAATGTGTGTGTGGGTGGGTGTGTATACACACACACACACACTCTCTCTCTCTCTCTCTCTCATTCCTCCATATTTGCGGCTTTGATATTTGTGGATTATTCATGGATTGGATTAATAGGTTCTCTCTAGGAATATTTAGGTCCTCCAGTGGAACTCTATGGTCAACTTTAACTAAAGGTGGCACTGAAAGGCCTAGAGATTCCTAGAGAGGTGTCCTCTCAGCTAAAAACATGGTGGGTTTGTTATTGGCGATTTTCCCATATTCACAGGGGTCTTGTGCCCCTAACTCTAGCAAATATGGAGGAACAAGTGTGTGTGTGTGTGTGTGTGTGTGTGTGTATGTGTGTGTTACTCATAAATCGTAATTCTCATCTATCACTGAAGGTGAAAGTTTGGTAAAGTGTCATGTTTTTAAATAATTTTTTCCTTTTTTAAAATTAAAAATAATTTTTAAAATTAATTTGGAAATTTGAAACTTTATCTTAAAAACACAAAAAAACACTGGTGCCTCTCCTTTTTCCTCCCCCTGAGCCTCACTCAACTGACACCATCGTTTCAGCATTTTAAAGTGATACAGGCAAATGCCTCAGCTCCTTTCTGCCAAAAGGCAGATGTTTGAGGGGCAGTAATGTCACTTGGTGTAGTCCGCACACCCACCCCCCAAGTGATACCACTGCTGCCATGGCCCAATGCTATGGCCTTCTAGGAATGGTAGTTTTGTGGGACATTAAGCCTTCTCTGTCAGAGAAGTCTGGTTCCACAACAAACTACAATTCCCAAAATTCTATAACACTGAGTCATGACAGTTAAAACGATGCCAACCTGGATTATTTCTGCAGTGCAGATGTAGCCTTAAAAAAATAAAATACTATTGAAGAATTAAAAATTAATTAAAGCATTTCAGTTTAAAACAATGCCACACCCTTGAGCCCATTACATAACAACTTTCTCAATTACCTGAAGCAAAGGAAAACAATGCCAAAGAAACAACAAAATTATGGCAAGCATAACTGTTTTGGCTCACACTGAAGGTTGGATGGAAGATGGAGGTCAGTGCTTCCAGGACAAATTGCTCTCTTGCTTTTCACCAGGGGATGGTTCCCTTTTTAATAAGAGTTACAATACATAATTTACATCAACGCATGGATAAGTCAATCTAGGTTTTTGGGGTCAATTTTATGACTAAAATTTCTAGACTTATACATGAGTATATACAGTAAAAGCCTGTTTCTCTGTTTGTGGTGTACCTTCAAGTCATTTCTGATTTACGGCAACACTATTATGAAGTTTTCTTGGTGAGATTTGTTCACAGAAGCTTTGCCATTGCCATCCTCTGAAGCTGAGAGGGTGTGACTTGCCCAAGGTCACCCAGTGGGTTTCATGGCCAAGCTGGGAACTGAACCCTGGCTTTCAGAGCTATAGTCCAACACTCAAACCATTACACCATGCTGGATCTCAACAAACTACAGTTCCCAGAATTCCATAACGCTGAGCCTTGGTAGTTAAAGCGGTGTCAGACTAGGTTATTTCTGTAGTGTGAATGCAGTCAGAGAGTCCATCTACACTGTAGAAATAATCCGGGTTGACACCGCTTTAACGGCCCTGGCTCAACGTTATGACATTCTGGGAGTTGTTGTGGCACCAGAGAAGAGCCGGCATAGTCCAAGCCACTGTATTCCCCATGATCATGTACAGATGTGAGGCCTGGACAGTCAAGAAAACTGATAGAAAGAAAATCAACTTGTTTGGAGATGTAGTGCTGGAGAAGAGTGAAATACCATGAATGACCAAAAAGACAAACAAATAGGTCCTAGAATAGATCAAGACTGAACTCTCCTTGGAAGCCAAGATGATCAAATTGAGGCTGTTGTACTTTGGCCATACAGTATCGTGAAAAGGCATGGCTCACTAGAAAAGACAATGATGCTGGAAAGCCTGAAGAAAGCCAGATGGCCTGAACCTGCAGGACCTGAGCAGACCATTAGAGGACAGAGGATCTTGGAGATTTTTCATTCACAGGGTTGCCATGAGCTGAAGTCAACTCGAGAGCAGTTAAGAACAAGAATCACACTCTCTTGGCCTCAGAGGATAGCAATGGCAAATTCCCTCTGAAGAAACTTGCCAAGAAAACCATTTGGCTGTATGTCAACAATGACTTGGAACACACAGGAACCACCATCAGTAGTTACCGTCCTTTTTCTGAATAACATGGGCCCTATACAGACAGGCCAAAATAAAGCTGCTTCAGGTCACTTTGGAGGTATGCTGTTTATGTCAGCATACCTCCAAAAGTCATGATCCAGTCCTAAGGACTGGAGCGCAGCTTTGACGCAGCTTCCGGACTCTTAGGATGCATGCATAATTTAAACAGCATACCTCCAAAGTGACCAAAAGCAGCTTTATTTTGGCAGTCTGTATGGGGCCATGCCATGATCATTCACCAATCTGATCAAGTGTGAGCTCTAGTCCATGAAATCTTTGCTGTTTATTGTTGTGTGCCTATGTAGTAAGATGGAGAGTGAGAAAGGGAGAGCTGATGAGGCTAAGGCTGCCCAGGTGGCAGAGAAGGGAGAGCAAGGCTAATGAAGAGGGGGAGCCAGGAGGGGGCGGAGAAGAGGCCCTAAGGGGTTTAAAAGAGGAAGGGCTGAGGCGCTTGGGGAGGAGGGCAGGATGCGAAAGAACTAAGCGCGAAGCCGCAGTCAGGGAAGGGAGAGGTCAAGTGCAAAGCACACCTAGGCAAGACCGAACACCGGTCTTCTGGCGGCGAGTTTCACAGGCCCACCGAAGAGGGCCACATGAGGAGGTACAACCCCGTGACTCCAGGGAGGAAGGTGACTGTGGGTTATTGGGCCCAGAAGACTGGAGCCCAAGAGCTTTGATTGAGTTGGAGGATGAATGGTGGGACCCAAATGGGACCAGAAGGGAATTAGGGTCAGAAACAGTCAAAGGCGAGAAGGCTGAGTACGAAAGCCTTGAGAAGAGCTCAGGGCTTCGGAACGCGTAAGAGGAAGTATACACCTGAATAGCGCCCCAGAAGAGGCTACAGAACTAAAACCTTGGGAGAGGCTCTTTTATGTTAGAGTTGGCTGAAGAAAGCTTGTATTTTGTTGAAGGGGGTGTTATATTAAAAGTTGCAAAACATGTGAAGTGTGGACAATAAGTTTGTTATACACGTGTAGCTCGGGAGGAGAAAGGAGGAGGAGGGACTATGCAGCCTGTTCCAACAGCCCCGCCCACAGCCTGCAAGCCATTTTTTTACTTATGGTGACCCTAAGGGGAATTTATAATAGGGTTTTCTTGACTAGTTTCTTTAAAGAAGGTTCAGAGGGTGTGACTTGCCCAAAGTCACCGAGCCCATGGAGGCTTATGCCCCAATAAATTTTATGGACTTTAAGATACGTACCACAAGACTCTTTATTGTCATTCACAGATTTTCTTCTCATTGCTGGCCGCTGAGATATGACAGTCATACACTGTAAGACTAAATGAATGGGCTCTTGAGCAAACCAAGCCTGAGCTCTCCCTAGAAGTCCAAATTACTAAACTGATGATATAAACAGGGATCCTGTACTACCTTTGACACACTGTAGAAGTAATGCAATTTGATAATGCACTTTAACTGCCATGACTCCAGCCTACAGAAAGCTGGGATTTGTAGTTTTGCATGACCAGTAACACCTGCTGAAATTCATTTTTCTACACAACCATTAATGGTGCAGGAGCCCCCTCCAGTTTTTATTCTGTTAACTTCTCCTGAGCCTTTGTAGGTTTTAAGATGCTAGAGACAGGTCCTTCCCTCTGTCCTGCCAAAATTAAACACTTTTGCCAGGAACTCTAATAGGAAAGATAGGCCTCAGATAATGTATCCACTCTAGCACTTCATCTGAGTTTCATGAAATAGGAAAGCTAATTGGATAACATCAATGTACTGAGAACAATTTACCACATATCATTGGTTGAGCTGTATAATTCAAGTGATGCCATCAAGGCTTTGAAAAAAAAACCTGTCTTTATGTGTCTTTAGTTGACTGAATGATAGTGACCTATCATAAGGTTTTCTTGGCAAGAGGAGGCTGAGACTATGCGAGTTGCCCAAGGTCACCTAGTGGCTTTACATGGTTGAGTGGGGATTCGAATCCTGGGCCATTATCAGATGAGTCTGGAACTGGGGCTCTTCTGCACTGGGCGGTTCGAATTCACGTTATTTCGCACAATACCATCATACCAGCATTCGAATGGCCCAATCCGAACTCACGTGAATGCGCGAGCTGCCGAACTGAATGCGCACTGGCCAACACGCTCCAAAAAGAGGAGCCAGTACGCATTCA
>NC_056527.1:107766702-107807343 GCF_019175285.1 Sceloporus undulatus
ATGATGACCGTACCACCTGCTGAAATTCATTTTCTACACAACCATTGGCGTGCAGGAGCCCCCTCCAGTGTTTATTCTGTTAACTTCGTCTCCTGCGCCTTTGTAGGTTGTTTCGATGCTAGAGACGGTGAGGTCGCTCCCCTCTGTGCCTGCCAGAAATTTAACACTTTTGCGCCAGGAACTCTAATCGCAAAGATAGGCCTCCAGATAATGTCTCCACTCCAGCACCTCATCTGTGTTTCATGAAATAGGAGACGCTGAATTGGATAACATCAGTTGTACTGGAGAACAATGTTACCACATTCATCTGGTGGATGTAGCTGGTATATTCAACGTGATGCCAGTCAGGCTTTGAAAAAAAACCTGTCTGTTATGTGTCTTTAAGTTGACTGATCGGTAGTGGGATCGACCCTATCATACGGTTTTTCCTGGCAGAGGAGGCTGAGGACTCCTGCGCGTTGCCCTAAGGGTCCACCTAGTCGGGCTTGCCTCTCCACCTAGTGGGGTGCTGAACCCTGGTTCGTCGTCAGAATCTTTCATGCCCAATCGCGCCCACGCATCACACTGGGTGGCCTTGAACAACACAAAAAAATTGTGAAGAGGAGAAAGAATAAATAGGGAGTGACAACAGAATGAAGGCATTCAACACAAGCATCAAGGGATTGAACAGAAGTCCTCCAGCACCACCTTCTGGGAATAAATAATAAAATAAAATAATTTTGCAAAAAAGCATAGTGGATGCAGCTCACATCTTGTCCAGCCAATCAGTCCAGAGTAAGTGAACGCAGCCAGTGATATCATCAGCTTCTAGGCAATCGAGGAAAACTGACGGGAACTTACTCTCATTGTCCTGCCTTTCCAGCAGTGCTGGTCATCCAGAAGAGCAGCTAAGGTGATCCTAGTAGTGAACCTGGACCAAAACTCTTGCTGAAATTATTCTGTATCAGGAGTGGGGAACAAGTGACTCTTCAAATGTTGTTGGACTTTAACTCCCATAATCCTTACCACTGGCTATGCTGTTTGGAGCTGCAAGAAATTGCAATACAAGAACATCCAGTGCCACACATTCTCCACTCCCAGACAAGATCATTAATGCAATCCAAGATGTCTGGAGTTGTAGAGCTGTTGAAGGCACCCCACTCGTGCTGAGCATCTTTTCTTGCTATAGGCCTTGTACTGTAACCCCTAGTCTCCTTCCCCCCCCCAGACTAGTTTAAGTAGGCTTTTTTCCCCAGACAGTAGCAAAAGGGTGAACCCCCTTGCACTTGTGCATACACATGTTATGAACTGGGAAATATTCTCCTTTATCTTTTGAATTAGCAGCATCAAATAATGGTGCCAAGGAAATATCCCAAGAATACTTTGTGGGTTAGTGTTGTGGCCAACTTCCTAAACCCCTTTTTTCATGGACAGTACTTTTTTGGACAAGTGCCCCTCTGGCCCTCTTTCACAAGGTCCTTATGCCTGGTGCTCCCTTTGGATATGTTTCTCTTTTCTATTGGATGAGGGATTAACAGAAGTTAGGAAGATGCAGCAGGGTCGTCCTTGTATTTTGGACTGGGGGAAGGGAATGCCTTCCAGGGGCCAAAGTTCAATTTGGGAAAGGGCCCAGGGACTAATTCCAGTAATGGGCAAGTTTAAAGCTAGGCCAAAGCAACATGGGCAGGTTAAGACATAAATCTTGTATGTTTCTACAGTGCAACAACTTTCAGGCAAACCAAACTTTGCCAGCCTACAAACAAGAGCTTCCATTACATGCAAAACTCTGACTGCAAATGAGAGGTTCTGTTTGATGCAAACTTTATGGGGCTGCACACCAGATCTAATTTCAGCACAACACCTTCTCAAGCTTTAAAAATATCCTTGTCTCCATTTCCTAATATTGACGGGGAGAATGGCAGAAAATATATATGGTATATCCTAGCTCAATGGGGTTCTTCTGCTGATCGTTGTTATTTGCCATCAAGTACAGTTCAATTTATGGTGGCCCTATAAATGAGAGAGATCTCTGATTGTCAACTGCCCTGCTCAAGGCTTGCAGATTCAGCCTTATTTGATTTAATCATTCCACCTGTACTGTGGTCTCCCTCTTTTCTTACTGCCTTCCACTTTACCAAGCATTATCATCTTTTCAGTGAATCACATTCTTGTTTCATGATATATTCAAAGTACGACAGTCTCAGTTTCATCATCTTTGCTTGTAGTGAGAGTTCAAGTCTGATTTGCTCTAGACCCATTTATTTGCCATTTTAGCAGTCCATAGCATCCACAGAACAATTCTCCAGCATCACATCTGCAAGTATCATCTGCATATTTAAATTCTTGATATTTTTCTCTTCCCCAATTTTCATGCTGCTTACTCTGAGTCTACCCTGGCTTTCAGTAAGATGGTTTCTCCATATAAACAGATAGAAATGCAGATAGAAACAGACAGAGGAGTTTATCACACAGGAGGAATTTCTCTTAATTTTGAATGAAAAGAAAGTGGGGCCAGAACGCATTCACATAAAGCCGTTAGTTTAGCGAAATTAAGTGAATGCTCATTGCATTTGAACTGGCTCCCCATTGCCCAAAAATAGCATGCATGCCATTGCCCAAATTTGCGTGTGGCAGTCTATCATGCAATAACGGTGAAACCCCATGATTGCGCTCTGACTGACTTCCCATTGCCTGAATTTGTGTGTACTGGGTTATCACACAATAACGTTAAACCTTATGATTGTGTTTGGATTGCCATTGGATTATACTTCCAATTTCCCTTGTCTGATAAACTCCAGAGTAACATAAAATGCAGTTTTGCTGAACCCTCTTACCGATGGGAAATTGTTCTGTAAATCCATATTGTGTCCTGGCACAACGCCCAGAAAGGCTTGTACAGTGGTACCCCGGGATACGAAATGCCCGCGTTACGAAATTTCCGGGATACGAAAAAATTAAATAGGAAAAAACTGTTCCGGGTTACGTTTTTTTTTCCGGCTTACGAAAAAAATTTTGGTGCTTTTCGGCGCTTTTTCGCACGAAATCGCGGCTTTCCAGCGCTAGCGGCTATGGCTTTTTCGGGTTGCGAAATCTTTCGGGTTACGAACGGCGCCGCGGAACGAATTAAATTCGTAACCCGGGGTACCACTGTATGTGACAGTGCAGTCCCTTAACAGCTTGGATCCAAGCAGCAGCCCCAAAAAAATATTTTTCTACTCTCAGCAAGGGATAGGGCCTTTTCTGCAGTGGGTCCACATCTTTGGAATGCCTTCCTTTAGGCTGCATATATAACTCTTTCCTGGAATTTAGGAGGCTTTTAGAGATGTGTTTATTACAGTCTGCCTTTGGGTTAGTTGATTTTAAATAATTAGTGCTTCCCTTTTATTTGCTATATCTTATCAGTATATGTTTGTTGTTGTAGTTAACTACCTTAAGTTGATGTTGACTCATGGCGACCCTGTGGATAAGACATCTCCCTGTCCTCCACTGCCCTGTTTAGTTCCTGCAGATTCATATCCGTGACCTCCTTAATAGTGTCCATCAATCTAGCATGGGGTCTTCCTTTCTTTCTACATCCCTCTATCTTTCCTAGCATTATTGTCGTTTCCAATAAGTCATGCATTTTGTGACCAAAGTACGATGGCCTCAATTTGGTAACCTTGGCTTCCAGCGAGATTTCAGACTTCATCTGTTCTAGGACCTATTTGTTTGTTTTCTTGGATGTCAATGGTATCCTCAGCACTCTTTTCCTGCACCACATCTCTAATAAATGTATTTTCTTTTCATTCATTTTCTTGTCTAGCTCTCACATCTGTATAATGGGAATACAATGCATGTACATTTCTAACTTTAGCACATTGTTTATCTTTGCTCTTATATGTTACTGCTTTATTTTCATGATGTCCCTATTGAATATATTTATCGTGCTCTCCAAATGTCCCGATTTGGCAAGGACAGCCTCAATTAATCCCCTGCTGTCTCACTTTTTCAGCTGCTTTTAAAACGTCCCAGTTTGTCTCTCCTCCATTGCTGCAAATTGAGTTCAAAGTGCAAAAACAATTTGCATTGAAACATCTCCATGGGGCGGGGGTGGTGGAAACTTGCCCTTCCCAGTAAGCTCAGGCTGCTGCAGCCTCTCCTCTTCCACATTAGTAAATCTGGCCATCTTGACCACACTCTGGTATTGCTTGGTCATACTTGTCCATTTCTAGGAAATATTGGAGAGTATGCATTATTTGGGTCTGGCTATGTATTATAATCCAGTTAGAGGGTTTGTACTGTGCTCTGAAAAGTGAGCTACAAATCCATTTAAAACCAGGAGCAGCAGCACTCAGTTTGGAAGATATAAGAGGAAAAGCAAAATGCATGATCCTAAACACTTCCCAATTCATCTTGGATTGATTCTCTGTTTTCTTTTTTTCAAATGTACCCAACCTCTGGCCTCACAGACAGTGTCTCTGCCAGACCTTTTCCCCTGCGAAGCTAACAGTGCTCTCAAGTTTCTGTTTCCTGAAATTAAGATGAGACACAAAACTGCTAAACGCTTAAAAAGAAAGGTTTCTTTTCCTGTAATAGCCCACAAACAAAAAGATCCAGGGAAAATTACACAAACTCACTGCCATTCCAGGACCACGTTCTTTCTTCAATACTCTAATTAATTAATTAATTAATTTATATTATATTTATTTGTATCCTGCTCTTTCCCCAGAATTGGGACTCAGAGCGGCTTCACAACATTAAAAATAGTACAATTACACACAACTACACATAGTACATACACGTAAATGGAAATAAGAAAGAAAAAAGAAAATAGTTGTCAGTATGTGAATATTGTATATATGTATATATGTATTCTTTTTTTTTAACCAATAAAAATGTTCTAAAAAAAAAAAAATAGTACAATTAAAAACATAGAAAAAAGTACATTAAAGATACTCTAAGATAAAGAACAAAACTCTAAGATAATGAACAAAATCTACATGAGGGCTTTGGTGTACTTTTATTGAGCGAGGAGGCAATCCTTAATAGTTTCAGGGAAGACTTTTTGCGAGTCCTAGAACTTGAGCAAATTGTCAGTGTTACTAAGTGGAACTGAGATAGGGTTTGCAGTGCTGAGAGGCTTGGAAAGTTTGTAATACAGCCTGGGATGTGTGAGAAAACCATCTGGGGATGGTGGGAGTTGTAGTCAAACATTCTGGAGAGCACTGGAAGCTGGCAACACATACCCAGAGAAAGAACAAGGACAATTTATTTGTGGTGTAGCAGTTCATTTTGAGATCATAGAATAATAGAGTTGGAAGAGACCGCAAGGGCCATCCAGTCCAACCCCTTCCATGCAGGAACTCTCAATCAAAGCATCCCCAACAGATGGCCATCCAGCCTCTGTTTAAAGACCTCCAAGGAAGGAGACTCCACCACACTGTGTCTTCTACTGTGAACAGCCCTCCTCCTAATGTTGAG
Organism: Sceloporus undulatus; assembly: GCF_019175285.1. Classification (NCBI taxonomy): domain Eukaryota; kingdom Metazoa; phylum Chordata; class Lepidosauria; order Squamata; family Phrynosomatidae; genus Sceloporus; species Sceloporus undulatus. Next base: position 107,772,142 of record NC_056527.1, read on the forward strand.
GTGGAATCTCTTTTCCTGTAGCTCGCACCCATTGTTCCGTGTCCTATTCTCTGGAGCAGCAGAAAACAAGCTTGCTCCCTCCTCAATATGACATTCCTTCAAATATTTAAACTAGGCTATCATATCATCTCTTAACCATCTCTTCGGTAGGCTAAACATACCCAGCTCCCTAAATCTTTCCTCATAAGGCATGGTTTGTAGACCCTTCACCATTTTACTCACTCTCCCCTGGACATGCTGCAACTTGTCAACATCCTTTTTGAATTGTGGTGCCCAAAACTGGACACAGTATTACAGGCAAGTCCTGACCAAAGCAGAATAGAGTGACCCTAATACTTCCCTTGATCTAGACACTAAATAAACTCCTATTGATGCAGCCTAGAATCGCATTGGCCTTCTTACCTGCCACATCACACTGTTGACTCATGTTCAACTTTGGTCTACTACTAGATCCCTTCTACATGTAATCTTGTTAAGTCAAGTGTTCCTCCCCCATCCTATATTTATGCATTTCATTTTTTCTGTCTAAGACAGTGCAGTGTTTTACATTTCTCCATGTTGAAATTCATTTTGTTAGTTTTGGTCCAGCTTTTTCATTTTTTAAGGTCATTTTGAATTTTGATTCTCTCTTCTGGGGTATTTGCTACTCCTCCTAATTTGCTGTCATCTGCAGATTTGATAAGCATCCCTCCTATTCTTTGATTCAAGTTGTTGATAAAGATTTTGAATAGCACTTTGCCCAGGACGGAACCCTGTAGTATGGAGAGTCTCATAATGATAGTCACCCACAGGGAGAATCCCATATTGTGGTGTCAGTTTGTATATATAAAAGACATTGCTCACCATTTCCAGTGGAGGTGGCAAACAATGCCACAGTCCCTGCTAAACAATAAATGATGGAAGTTTGACCCTGCAATTCTTGGATCCCACACACCCCAACCCTGTTTTGACCCACAAGAAAGCTAGTCCAATGTCATCCAAGCACAAGAAGTCTTCTGTGCTATACACTTAGATCTAGTGTCATCCTTTGAGCAGAAGCTAGTTTGGAATCATGAGCCCTGCTTAGAAGAATAAAGAAATTATATAAAGAGTCTATGATTCTATATACACTTGTCCCACTGCATTCTCTGGGTTTAGGGGCACAGGACCCCTGCGGATGTGAAATAAATGCAAATAACAAAAGCACTGTGTTTTTATGTGAGAGAACACCTGTCTAGGAATCTCTAGGCCCTCCAATGCAATTCTGTAGTTAACCTCTGCCAAAACACTGACCACAGAATTGCGCTGGAGAAGCTACAAAGGCCTAGTGGAGTGTTCTCTCTAGGAATCTCTAGGTCCTTCAGTGCGATTTTTGGTTAAAGTTGACCACAGAGATGCACTGGAGGACCTAGATATTCCTAGAGAGAACATATTAATAAAATCTGTGAATAATAAAATCTGCAAAAGTCAAAGCCTCAAATGTGGAGGGACAAGTGTGTGTATATGTGTGTGTGTGCTTGTGTGATATATATATATATATATATATATATATATATATATATATATATGGTTGACCCTCTGTTTTTGTGGGGGATCCTTTCCGGACCCCTCCCCCTGCAAAAATGGAGGCTTGAGAATATTCAAGCCCCACAGGCTTGAATGGGGAATGTCCCCATGCATGCGACCCGGGTGCGCATGCTGGGCACACGCATCATTGAGAATAACGGAGGTCTCCCCTCTGCGGATATTCAAAGTCATGGATCTGAGATCTGTGAATTAGGAGGGACAACTCTGTGTGTGTGCGTGTGCATGTGTGCGTGTATTATCTATATCTGTTTATTTATATTTATTTATTGGCTTTTATATGGGGTGGGTGTTTCTGATGATGTGTCTGTTTTTAATCTCAATTTTATACTGTTTTAACTGGGTTATCTTAATTGTGGTTTTTAAAAAGTGTTTTTAAAAGTGTTTTTGCCTTGTGAGCTACACTGGGTCCCTTTTTGGGAGAATGGCAGCATAAACAATGAAATATAAATATAAATAAATACATTACATTATATATACACACACACACATATGTAATGTTATATATGTGTGTGTGTCTGTGTATGCATATTTATCTATATCTATATCTATATCTATATGTTATATCTATATCTATATCTATATCTATATCTATATAACACCGTAGGAATAGCAAGTACATTTCTGTACTCCTTATTAGTTCACTTAAGCATTCCCTAAGCAGTTTACAATGTGTAAGTAACATGTTTTATATCTATCTATCTATAGCTTATATATATATGTGTGTGTGTGTGTACACACACACACATATATATACACACACTGGAGAGCTCCAGATGTTCCAGCTGTTTCCTCTCTATATGTGTGTATATACAGTGTGTGTGTGTGTGTGTGTGTGTATGTGTGTAATGGGATCTCTCCCCCACTTTCCTGTCTCGATAAGTTTCGTTTCTGGCTCTCCTTCCTAGCTTTTAGTCGCCCCCATAAAATCACTTTCGCTTTCCATTTCTCCCAAAGAGATGGATGAATGAGCCGAACAGACCCTATAAAAGGCCAGCGGAAGGAGCAGCTCGCCTCTAGTCTTTGCTTCCAGAAGCGAGCGAGGAAACAGCTGCAACATCTGGAGCTCTCCTCCAGTCGTTCTGCTGGGAGTAAGAAGAAAAGCAGGGAGCTTCCAGAGCCAGTGAGTAATGTACTAATAAAAGGATGGGGATCCTCACTGATCAGGGGTCTTTTGGAAGGGAGGCTTTTGGACCCCACAACAAACTCCAACTCCCAGAATTCCATAGCCATGAGTCAGTCAAAAGCGGTGGCAAACCGGGTTATTTCTCCCATGTAGAAACACAAGGGAGTCTAATATTCCTAGACCCTTTGGGAGGAGAACTTGAGGCTTTCCCAGATGTTGAAATAGAACCCAGAGCTTTGGGAAACTCCTTTTCCAAAGCATTTGTAGAGAGCTCTTGGAGCACCTTTGAGACTCACTGAAAGAAAGAAGTTGGGCAGCAGGGGCTTTGCTAGACTTCGGTCTACTTCCTCCTATGCCTTTGGATGCATCGGTCCAAATGCATCTGAGGAAGTGGACTGAAGTCTACACGAAAGCTCCTGCTGCCAACTTCTTTCCTTCAAGGTGAAGTTGAAAGCTTTCATGGCCGGCATAAATAACCTCATCCATGCATTTTGAGTTTGTCGTTTACACTTTGGAACCACATCTCTGGGAGTCTGGTTGCTCATACATGCCAGCCCTCAAATAAACATGGAGCCAACAATGTATTTGAAAATCATTCAAGGCATGCAGAGTTTAATCCCAAATTATCCTCGGTCTTTTCGGTTATTCATACTGCCAACGATGCGAAACGTCAATTATTCTGGGTTAAGTGGATTTTTTTTTTGGCCATCCTGCCCCACCCATAATTTAATCTGGTTCATTCAGGATGCATGTGAACAACAGAGATTCAACCCAGATTCATCCTGGATCACTTTCACCACCTGAATAGGGCTTCAATGCCTTTAAGAAGAACTTGGCTCTGGTCTAATCTGGCCACTTTCCTGCAGTTTGTCTTGTTTTGTAAGTGTAGGGAACTTTTGTTTTTACAAAGTAGAGGAGGCTCTTCCAACTCTGTTATTCTAGGATTCTAAGTTCTCCCTGAATTTGTAGTCCAGAGTGGTACAATTCAAAAAATCATTAACCCCCTTCTGCTACTAGTGTTGACCAAGTTTAGGATGAGAAATCTGCAGGTCTCAGGGCCAAAATACACTGCTGAAATAATCCAGTCTGAAACCACTTTAACTGCCCTGTCTCAATGGCCTGTTACAGACTGCCAAAATAGAGCTGCTTTGGGTCTCTTTGGAGGTATGCTATTTAGATGACGCATGGGTCCTAAGAGTCCGGAGGTTGCACCAAAGCCACACTCCATTCCTAAGCACTGGAGTGCAGCTTTGGTGCAGCTTCTGGATTCTTAGGATGCATGCATCATTTAAACAGCATACCTTCAAAGAGACCCGAAGCAGCTTTATTTTGGCAGTCTGTAACAGGCCAATGCTAGGCAATTCTGGAAACTGTAATTTTGTGAAACATTGAACATTCTGTGTTAGAGAGCTCTGGTGCCACAACAAACTACAATTCCCAGAATTCCCTAGCATTGAAGGTAAAGCAGTCTCAAACTGGATTATTTCTGCAGTGTGTGTTTTGGACCCCAGATATGTTTAGCTGGGCCATGGAGCTGGCACGCCAAACCTTCAATTCCCAACTCCTCTCTTTTTCTACTGTCAGACTCTGATTCCAACTTCTTCATAAATGGCAAATGTAGACTAATTAGTAACAACCGATACACTGTAGTAAAATGGTAGTACCAAGGCATTTCATCGCCACCACGTGAATTATTATCTGGCTACTTAGACTGAGAGTACAAAATATTAAGTATAAAATGATATGTTGGCCATATATTGTTATAATGTTATACAGTAGATGTTTATTCTGCAGCTGAAGTTGGAATCAATCCAAATTGTTTTTGATTCTAACACCAATAGTCCTGATGTTTAGGCTAAATTGTGCTGAATGAAATATAATTTATGTCACTGCAGATCTCCTGTCCCAATCTAGGATCTTCTGTACATGGAAAAGATATTCGAAATGATATTTTTTTCTAACTGGAAATGGAAAAGCGTTAGTCAGATGAATGTTTTGTTGATGCTGCTGTTAGCTTGCTTGTCGTATGCCGGAACCTGGGCCTCCTAGATCTGATTAACTAAAACTTGATCATGATTGAGTATGGCTAAAAAATATTGCGGCAAGTGTACAAAAATGAATAATAGACAGACGATTCCTCTGACAGCACTTGAAATACAAGTTTAGTTTCCCTTATCCAAAATGTTTGGGGTAAGAAGTATTTTGGATTTTAGACTGGGGTGTCTGTGTTTCAGAATGTCTGTGTTTACATCCTTGAGATAGTACTTCATTTATGATCCATATACACCTTATACACATAACTTGAAGGTAATTTTATGCTGAATTTTTAACAATTGTGTGCCTTCTCTAGTTTTCACTCAGACAACCTGAACTGTTTTCAAATTCTGGTTGCAAGTCAAAGCATTATTATTATTATTCAGCATTATTTATATAGCACTGTAAATGTACATAGCGCTGTACATAGAATCTTTTTAATAAGACGGTTCCCTGCCCTCAGGCTTACAATCTAAAAAGACCAGGACATAAAAGGAAAAGGGAATGAATGGTGGTGGAGAAATGGATCAGGTCCAGCATTTCTTCTCTCCCTCTGAGGCCTGGACCAAGGCAGATGGACTGGAGGGAGGGCTCTGCTTCTTATTGAGGGGTTGTTGTTGTTGTTTTTTTGTATCTGTTTATGTATTTCTGTGTAATTTCCCCTTGAAAATGATATTTTCCTTTCCTTTCCTTGCTTATGGTTCTCTTTTTGCCAACATGACTAAAACTTACAAGATTCTTGAACTCCCTTCTTTGTAAAACTAAAAGACATTACAAGTATTCTGTCTAGTCCATTCAGCTGGGAGAAAAGAGGGAAAGCAGAATCTGTGGTAGCTATCGTAAGTTTTTAGCCATTGCAGAGGCCTGAATTCTCTACCAACTTTGTGCAATGGACCAAAATTCTCCCCAAACTCTATGGTTTAGCTGCAGGAAACATCTTTCTATGGCCATTAGTGACTAATAGAAACCAGGGGTGTCAGAGAAGCACCCAGCGGTGTGCAAATGCCAAACAATAACATAGGTCCAAATCACACTTCAAAAATAATCCATCTTGAGACCACTTTAACTGCCCTGGCTCAATGCTAGGGGATTTTGGGGACTGGATTTTGTGAAACATTTAGCCTTCTCTGTCAGCTCTGGTGGCACAACTATAGTTCCCAGCATTCCCTAGTACTGAGCCAGGGCAGTTAAAGTGGCCTTGAACTGGATTATTTCTGCCGTGTGTTTTGGATCATAATTTGCAGAGCTGCTGGAGGCAGATAACCATTTTCTTTGAGTAGTGGTTTGAAAGGTGACTCATTCCTTGTTGTGGTATATGTTTCATTGCTCATATGCAGGTGTAGCAGGGCTTTGTGGTTTTGTTCTCACATAACCTCTTTGACCAGAGGCATTGTTAAACTAAAACAAACAAACATGTGCCTACGCTCCCTAGGAAGTAATGCCTTCTTTCAAACCACTTACACTTTTCTTAAAAATTAATGTTTGTCTCCAGGCTAAGTTGCCTAGTATACAATAAGGAAATCATATCATGTGCAAATTATATTGGTATACTTATATATTGAATTTCTTTTTTCCTCCCTTTTAATTTTCTGTAATTATCTCTCCCTTTTTGCAGGTTTGAGAATGTCTCAAGGGAAGAAGAAGAGGTAAGGACTGGGTGTGGCTGGGTAGGAGAAGCCAAAATGAGATTGTGAAGGGTGACAAAGTATTAGTGAAATGATGTGCTGACCAAAACAATCTGAGGTTTAATAACATTTTGTTTACTATATATTTGCTCTGAGTGTAGCTTCCACTTCACTTTCTAAAATTGTAGGTTCATCTTCAAATGGTTCTTCCTTCAATTAATCTGTTATCCTTTCATCTCTCTTATATATTCAGTATATTGTTTCATCTTTTTATTTGTTCTAGGTCATATAATGTGTTTACTCGCTGCTCATATAGCATCTCCACTCTTGGTTTGAATTTCCCTTTGATTTCTCAGATCTTGTGGGAAAGGTCTATTCTTTTTGTTGTTGTTGTTGTTTTGATATCTTCTATGTCTCTGCATTGACTATTATACTAGTTCTCCTTGTTCCTGCACACAAATCACTAAACAGTTGCATTCAGGATTCTGTCCTGTATTTCTGTCTCCCTTTTCTTCTGATCAGTCTTTAACTGCTTTAAGCATTTTATGTGTCGTCCATCGAGGCTTCTCTTTCTTTTTGGGGCCATTCACATTACCTTTTACACTGGTTTTGAAATCGATTCTTCCACGTGAAGTTCATATTGGGCCCGATTCTGTCACAATCCATGTCGAGGCGTGCACAAGGAAATGCCCCTTACCCCGGTGTATCCAAAATCGGGCTAAAATCCGTCTTTTCTCAAAAGACCCGGGTTCCGCTAAATGTGAACTTGCCCTCGATCATGATCAGGGCAAATTCAGGGAGGGTTTAAGGTCAGAGGGTGGGCAGAGGTCAGAGCATTCCCTCCCCTCATCGGAAGGGAGGGGGACGAGGAAAGAGCCAAAGGAAAAAGGGGAATCTGGATGCAAAGGGGGCAAAAGGGGAAATCAGGGTGACGAGGGCTGCAAAGGGCTGGCGGGGGGGGGAGATGGAGAAAGTGATGATGGAGGAGGACGAAGGAGCCGTGGAAAGAAGGGAGCCATGGAGGGCATCCTATAATGGAGCAGTAGGAGGAGGATGAAGGAGCCAGGGCAGCTCAGAGGGAGGTGAGGGTCGGAAGGGAGGAGGAGGAAGAGGAGGATTGCCCAAGGAAATAGGGCTGTGGGGCCAAGCTGGGGGATGTAAGGAAATGGATGCAGCAGAAACAGCCTCTTGACCATTTATGCACATGATTTTTTGGGTGTTTGCTTGTTCTACTTTCATTTCATCTTGCTCCTGGATTATTATTATTTGTGTTATATGCAGATGCTACAGTCAGAATGCCTGCACTGCATTTCCCTTTTATTCCCAATTGATTCCATGGGTCAGTTGGAACTGACAGGTCACTCTCCCTCAGCCTCAGTGGAAGGCAATGGCAAAGTGTAAGCAAGAGGAAAGGGGTCAGGTGAGGTCAAAGATAGGGCACGAATGGAGCTCCCATCAGGCACTTTCCTCCCTTTGTTATTTTTTTAAAATTAATTTTGACAAAATGTGCGCATATTTTGTTTTGCTTTTTCTTGAGGCAGATAGATAGATAGATAGATAGATAGATAGATAGAACGTGGCTGGCAGCTTGTTCCCTTTCCCTTTCATTTGCTGGCTTCCAGCAAAGGGGAAATGTTGCAAATAGGCTAGACTTTTTTTCCTTTGTGAATCAATCCAAAAATGCGAATGTTACATTTGTTGCTCTTGTCAATTAGGCAATTGGCAAAATGATACATGCTTTTGCAAGGAATTCAGGGGCAGCCCTGAATTACTTTTAAAAGCAAAAAAGAATGCATGGCAATCACATCCTTTTCTGGCATTTCTGAGGTGAGGAATTTATTATTATTATTATTATTATTATTATTATTATTATCATCATCATTACATGTGTAAGAGGCATTCTGGGGTGACAAGGAGTGGGGGATACAGGATGCATTAACTTGCATTTTGGGGCTGAAAATGGGGCCAAGGGCAGATCATACCCTGCGCTGACCCAAATGCCGCCGCCCCACACACACACAAAAGAGGTTTTAAATTTTGACAAATGTGCGCACTTTGGGGCATTTTGTGCATGGATCTTTTTAAAAAAGGAGGGGGGAAGCACACTTCCAATGCCCCTGCAAACATCACCTATGACGATTGCTTGATTGACAGCAGCTGCCCTCAAGTTAAACCCGATAAGGCATTCGGGTTAAAATGCCCCTCAATCATAGTGGGCACTCACTCACGGAGATATTGGGGGGGAGGGGCATCCGGATCTACCCAGTTTCACCCACGTTAACTGGGCCAGTGGGAATGGGGCCTGAGTCTGCAGATAGTGTCTTTTTGCATTCCACCTTAACAGTGGTTCAAAACAAACTGCAGAAATAACCCAGTTTTAAACTGCTTTAACTGCCCTGGCTCAATGGTAGAGAATTCTGGGAACTGTAGTTTTGTGAGACATTTTACCTCCTCTGCCAGAGAGCTCTGGTACCACAATAAACTCTAATTCCCAGGATTCCCTAGCACTGAGCCAGGGAGTTAAAGCGGTCTTAAACTGGGTTATTTCTGCAGTGTGTTTTGGACTAATGTTTCTGGTTTCAGTCTAGAATTTTCTGGCTCCTGGTCAATTAGGCTTCATAGTGCAAATCTATTTTTATATTATTTTTAAATTCTACAGGGATGTTCTTCAGGTTGTATGTTAGCACAATGGTTGATTTAGTGTTCTTCTTTAGCATTACTCTAATTTTTGATATTAGCATACACACACACACAAACAAGTAGAGGACAAAGAGGAAAAGCTCTGGGGTGGCATAAAAAGACTTTGTTTAAAAAAAGGTTTATTTGTCAGAAGCTTTGTTAACAGAAGTATGCCTGTACTAGACTGCCAAGGGCAGGAAGATACTGGCGCGTGCAGTTCACTAACTCACTGCAAAGGACAGCAGACACAAGCCAAAAATCTAACTGTCCAAGTGAGGATTTTTAATGCTCCTTGTTTCTTGGGCACACCTGTGCAACCATTAGGTTTTCTCCCTCTTTCCTTTTTTGCAGGAAGAGCTTTCGACAGAGATCACCGCCTGTCCTTGAATACTTGCAGGGTATCCTTCGCAAATACCCAGATGGGGGGCAGATCTTAAAGGTAAGGGTACTTAAGTGTTTTTGTGTTTTGGGTTTCTGAAAGAGCAGCAGGCTGTAGTTCTTTGGATGAAGACAGAGGTGTGAAAGGGGTTTTTTTTACAACCTTTCCCATGATCCTCCAGTCGTCAGGCTGGGTAGGGGGGTTCTAGAAGAGTAACTCCTTCATCTCTCTTTCCAGGATGAATCAAATGGGGAAATGATGTCTAACAGTGTATAGCAAGGGAAACAGGATTCTGTGAAGTGGATTTTTTATTTTTTTGCGGAGAGTTGCTTTGGATTCTTACTTACTCATCCTACATCTTCCCAAAGGAGCTGATCCAAAATGCAGATGACGCAGGGGCAGAGGAAGTGATCTTACTCTATGATGAGCGGAGTTTTGGAACGCAGAACCTTTTTTCCGAGGGGCTGGAGTGCACCCAAGGTACAGAGCAGACATTGTCAAAGTGCAGAGACTGTTGGACTCTCCACATAAATGGTATTTGTGGAGGTGATTGTAAGAAGCCTGCATTGTATCACTTAATATGCGAAATCCTGCCACTAATAACCATAGGCTACCTTTTAATTGAAAAAATGGAGGTTCACAGTGTGAGCCGACCGTAGGCTAGTTCAGCCAACAGGATAAACCTGGCTTATTGGTTACAAGCATTCAGAGGAATTTTTGCACACACTCTTTTCTGGTTTGTTTCTCTCCCAACCAACCAGAAAAAGAACACAGGGTTTGCTTTAAGTTTGTTTTTCTCGTTTGTTGGGAGAACAAATAAGCCAGAGATGAGAGAGAACACACATCCAGAAGACTCTGTAAATGAAACCACAGAGCAAATATTTATAGTTTGTTTAGAAGCTCCCATTGCAAGCATCCTGGGCATGAGTCAAACCAGAGTTCCCTCATTTCCCTAACTTGTTGTGTCATGTGAAATTGGCTGGCATTTTTATAAGATGTTAATGAATCTCAGAGCTCAGTAAAATGACCTACTCAGGCAACAACTTCCCACAATCTTCTAGTGAGTCTCAGCCATCTCCTTGCTTTACAATGCCAGTGTAATACCACTAGGTGAGATGAAGTATTTTGATTCTGAGTCTTAAATAAACATGCTGATGAATTGTATTTGGTTCTGGAATCTCTCTTTAAAAGAGTTCCTTTCCTCAAGGAAGATGATGCCTGGCATTAGCGAACAGAATGCCATTGATAGGAACTGATCATTTAGGGCTGGCCATTGTCCTGGTTATTTTTGCCTGCTCTTTCTCTTGTCACTGACCATGCTGGTTGGGAATAGTAGTTTTAAAAAGTAATGTTTTCACTTCCTAGCCATCTTTGGCCATCACTTAACCAAGGACACTCTCCCTCTCTGGTTCTTTTTGGCATCCTAGACTAGGAAACACTGGTCAAGTAGGTGGTTTTGCCCGGCCTTGGTGTGGGCAATACAGCAGCCATGCCACCTTCAACCCTGTTTCTGGCCACAGGTCCATAAAATGGGCCAGGTTCAGCATCCTGTTCCTAGGACAATTCACAACAACCTCTGTAGCTCCTAGTCTGGGGAAAAGGTGCAACTTTTCACAGTAGCAGCTCATTCAGTGTAGCAAGTCTTGTCCCCAAAGACTGAATTGTTCTTTCCATTGGTTTCTGAATACTGCCGTGCATACAGTATATGTTAATCTTATTTGTCTCATATAGGCCACAAAAGGACATTTTTGGTTGGAGTGGGCATACATATGAAATTGTCTTCTGAGCATACAGCTGAATCCTTTTGGTCTTGTAATGGTAATTCATGAGTTGATGTTAGGTATAGAAAAGGCTCTGGTTCCTGTCTCACTGAGAGTGCCAACTCTACACTGCTGTAGTAGTTCGATATCACTTTAAATGTCATGTCTTAGCTCCAGCTTATGCATTTCTGGGCTTTGTACTTTGTACTTTGGTGAGGTCCTTCAAATACTCTCCTAGAAAACTCTGGAGCTGCAGTTGAGGGAAGTGCTCCAGAGCTGTGGTTATATTTGGTCTTGAGGTGTTTTGGATTCCAACCCCCAGAAGTCCATCCAGCTTGGTCGGGGCTTCTGGGAAGTGAAGTCCAAAACATCTAGTGGACCAAATGAGAACCACTGCACTACAGCTTTCCAGCAGAAAATTCTAAGTGGTTCATGACTGAGGGGCCATTCAGACTACCTTTTAACCCGGTTCAGGATTCGAAATTTGCATGTGAAGTTCATATTGGGCCCGATTCTGTCACAATCCATGTTGAGGCTTGCACAAGGAAATGCCCCTTACCAGAATCGGGCTAAAATCCATCTTTTCCCAAAAGACCCGGGTTCCGCGAAATATGAACTTGCCCTCGATCATGTTCTGGGCAAATTCAGGGAGGGATTAGGGTTGGAGGGCGGGCAGAGATCAGAGCATTCCCTCCCCTCATCCGAGGGGAGGGGGAGGAAGAGGAGGAGGAGGAGGAAAGAGCCGAAGGACTGGAGGCTGAGAGGAGGCAAAAGGGGAAATCAGGGTGACTTTTGGGCTGCAAAGGGCTGTAAGAGGGAGGGCGAGGGGGGGAGTGGAGAAAGTGATGGTGGAGGAGGAGGAGGAGGAGGAGGAGGAGGAAGGAGCCCTGGGAAGAAGGGAGCCATGGAGGGCATTCTCTAATGGAGCAGGAGGATGAAGCAGCCAGGGCAGCTTGGGAGGGTCGGAAGAAGAGAGGAGGTGGAGGATTGCCCAGGGAAATAGGGCTGTGGGGCTAAGCCGGGGATGTAGGGAAATCCAGCTGCAGCAGAAGGAGCCTCTTTTATTTCTGACAATTTATGCACGTGATTTTTTGGGTGACATGTCTGTGTGCTTGCTTGTGCTTTATTTCCTCTTGCTCCTGGATTATTATTATTATTATTTGTGTTATATGCGGATGCTACAGTCAGAATGCCTGCGCTGCATTTCCCTTTTATTCCCAATTGATTCCATGGGTCAGTTGGAACTGATAGGCACTCTCTCTCAGCCTCAGTGGAAGGCAATGGCAAAGCTCCTCTGAAGAGAATGTCAGCAGGAGGAAAAGGGTCAGGTCAGGTCAGGTCAAAGGCAGGGCACGAACAGAGCTCCCATCAGGCACCCCCCCCCTTTTTTTTATTTTTTAAAATTATTTTTGAAAAAATATGTGCATGTTTTTTTTTTCTTGAGACAGATATAGATAGATAAAACATGGCTAGCTGCTTGTTCACTTTCCCTTCTATTTGCTGGCTTCCAGCAAAGGGGAAATGTTGCAAAGGACTAGACTTTTTTTCCTTTGAGTCAATGCTATAATTCGAACGTTACATTTGTTGCTCTTGTCAACTAGGCAACTGGCTACTGTCTCTTCAGGGCTAGCCCTGAATTGCTTTTAAAAGCAAAAAAGAATGCATGGCAATTGCATCCTTTTCTGGCATTTCTGAGGTGAGGAATTTATTATTATTATTATTATTACATGTATAAGAGGCATTCTGGGGTGGCAAGGAGCTGGGGATACAGGATGCATTAGCATCCGGATCTACCCAGTTCCACCCACGTTAACTGGGCCAGTGGGAATGGGGCCTGAGTGAGGATGGAACTTGTCTCCCAAACACAGTCTTAGCACTGCACCAGAAGGATGAGTTTCCTGAAGGGGGAAAATGTGGCCTAGCCAGTTAGTGCAGCCTTGGTGTCAAGGAGCTGGAACATTTGGATTTCCTGGGAATGCTTGCATTAAAGACAAGTTGTGCAGGCCAGCGCAAAGTAAAGCCAACTGAACAGCACTTCTCTCTGTCTATCCCTCAGTTTCTCTGTACTCTAGCTGGTCCACAGAGATGGTTTATGGGCCTTTGCAGTCTGCACAATTGCTTCCATGTTCCACTTCTGGCTTTTGCTAGGATGTTATTCTGAATTACATCCATAGCCTTGTCTTTTCCTCCAATGAATTCTTCCCTATTTACATACTCTCCCAGTGTTCTGATTTGGCAGAAAGAGTCCCAATGAATCCCCTGTTGTCCCACTTTTTCAGCTGCCTTTAAAATGTCCCGGTTTCTCTTGCCTCCTCTTTCCCCCCTTTGTCCTCATCTTCAGCTGATGCAAACTTGAGTTCAAAGTACAATAGTAGTTTGGACTAAGTTAACTGAGCAGGGGGAGAATGTGCCTTTCCCAGTAGGCTCAGACAAAAACAAACTCTCCTAACTTGTGTTCTTCCTCATTAATCATTTGCCATCATGACCATACTCCAGTGTTGTTTGGCCACACGTATACCAGTTTTCCTCTGTGGAGTGTTGGTGTGCATGCCTTTATCCTCACAGCAACTATGTGTGATGTTGGTCAAGATGATAGGGAGTGCCTTGGCCCAACAACACCCAGTGAGGGTCATGGATGTTTTCAGTGTGGACTTGAAACTGAATCTCTTCAAACACAGTTGAACATTATTATACCCACCAATATTGGCTCTACATTTTTGGAAGCAAGAGGACAGACTGTCCATATATGCTTTTGCTGAGATGCTTATCTTAAAAAAAAGTTGTAGTAGAGCATAGAATGCTTTTTGGACTTCTGTGACTAGTGTGGATTTTGGTCATGTTGGCTGGGAGATGCTGAGAGTTGTAGTCCACGATGGTAAATTTTCCAAGTTAAAGTAGTTACTTCTTGAGACCAGCAGATGAAAGAAATCAGCTGTGTTATTAAATACTCACAGCTTCCAATTGTTTCCATTTGTTCACTGGGAGTATAAGACTGACATCCTATGTATACTTGTTTGCGAGTAAGCACCACTAAACTAACTTTTGGTTTGCTTCTGAGCAAGTGAGTGTAGCTTCAGCTTGTCAAATCTGTTGAATCTTTTGCTTTAGTTCCAAGAGAGCAATGCAAATATTCAAAGGTGAAAGGTTGCATTTCATGTGGCTGAGGGAAAAGCTTTCTTCTTTCTTTCTTTCTTTCTATCTTTCTTTCTTTTTTTGAATTACGGTTTGGAAAAAGTGTTGTTTGGACTACAGTTCCTGAAAAACAGCACAAAACCATTAAGAGCTTTGGGAAATTTGGGTACAAAACATTACTTTCCTAAATCCTAGTTCTGTCAGCTGTTCACATTTACTGAGAAAGGCAAATTGTTCACTTTTATTGAAATGCAACTGATCATTTTTTTTTGAGAAAGGCAAACAAATGTGAAAAAGAATGTTGCCTCTTAAACAGAGTCGTCTTACAGGCGTACATTTTTCTCTCTTAGGCCCTGCACTTCTGGCTTATAATAATGGTGTATTTTCTGAGGCTGACTGGAAGGGGATTGAAAGCCCAGGCATCAGTCACAAGAAGAAAGACCCCACTACTGTTGGACGCTTTGGTTTAGGCTTCAATTCAGTTTACCACATGACAGGTGAGAAGCTCAGCATGTCTTGATTTAGGAGATAGCTCCTTTTCAAAGTCAGAAGGCACACTATGAGCAAGGGGACAAACCCTCCAGAATTCTGGGCCAACACAAGCCAAGCAGGGTAGGATCTGGCACCACCCCATTGCAGTCAACTGGGTCAGTAGGAAGCCAAACATTTCTGAATATGCTTAAGAGACTGAGAGTCAGGAGGTCAGCAAACCTCTCAGATCTAGAAGATGAGGTGAAACCATTTAAACAAACAGTAACCACAGTCCAAAACACATTGCCGAAAAAACCCAGTTTGAGATCTCTTTAAAGGCCCTGGCTCAGTGCTAAAGACTTCTGGGACATGTAGTTTTGTGAGACATTTAGCCTTCTCTATCAAAGAGATCAGGTGCCACAATAAACTGCAATTCCCAGGATTCCATAGCACTGAGACAGGGCAGTCTCAAACTGTGTTATTTCTGCAGTGTATCTTGGACTCAAGAGATCAGGACTTGGATTCATTGCCAAAGGGAAGCTCAAAAGTAAGACATGCTACGTTATCATATCCATATTGTTATTGATTTGTTATGTTGCTATTAATAATTGATAGACCATCATTGCTATTTTTATATGTTGACAATTTATACAATTCCTGAATTGTAATAAATTTGAAAAACCTCCAATGAATGTGAACACCCCCCCCCCAAAAAACCCCAACCCAAAACGAGTAAGGCATACACAAGTAATTTAAGGAGCTAACTTTGTTTCTAAGATCCTTATCACACAAGGGGTTTTGCAACTCCAATCCGAAGCCACTCCGGGTCCGACCATTCAAATTCATGTTATAATGTGATGGATTATCACACATGATTGCTTTCTATGGGGAGTCATTCCAAGGCCAATCCTAAATCAATCCAAGGTCATTCCGGAATTTGATAACAAGCGAATTCACAAAAATTGTTTGCAAACTCACTTCAATTTCAATCTGAATTGGTCTGGTGTGGAAGACTACTTTGCTTCTGCTACCTCCTCCTCCTCCTTCACCCCGATCTTGCCCCTACTGGCCCCCTGCGTCCTGATGCTAAGGAGGGGGCAAGCAGAGGAAGCAGGGAAGGATGACAGCATTCAGAGCCCCACTGAGCAGCCGCAAGGGTGCCATTCGAATTGTTGAATCCATCTGGTGTGGTAATTTATTTTGCACTCGCTCCGCTTTGCCTCAGGAATGACCACAATTTTGTTCTTCATGTGAGATAATCACTTGAATTGCCTTGGATTCGAATTCACTCTGCTTCCTTTACCCTTTGGAATGGCTTTGTATGGGAGTTCCAATTTCACATGTGATAAGGTCCTAAGTGGTAGGAGTAGGTTGGTGAAGGAGTTAGCAATATATATCAGAGTAACTCTGTGAGATGTATAAGAGAGGAGAACAAAATGAACAATAGTAGAACTAAGCTAACTATAGATATATCAGAATCTTCTCACTACATATGATGGAGGATAGGAACAAAAACATAAATGGAATACAAAATTCTCAACAGTAAGATGAGCCTAATGCTATCAAGATACACATGCTATGAAAGCACGAAGCAAAAGTTGGGGCAAATAAACAAGGGGCTAATTCTCCTTTTTTGTCCATAATCTGTAGCAACCATGATGGTTCTAGCTGAGGCCTAGTGCCCAGAATATTCTAGTGCTCTTTGAACATACATTTTCCTGTGAGAATATGATGAAGGAAAAACAATTCCAAGACCTGGCTGTGACTAAAACAATACAAGCAGCAATGAGGCCTTGGATGCTCAGGAATTGGAAACTGACAGAAGCCCACAGTAAACTGTAAAAAAGATATGTTGTGGGAAGGAGATATGCACAATGATGGAAAAAGTTCCTCTGAAGAATTCCATCTTTTTTAAAATGACAGTGCTTACTACATCTCACACACTACCAAAAACAGAAAAGTATCCAAAAAAGTGAAATTCTTTTCTTCTTCCCTCCTAGACTTTCCATCTATATTGTCTGGTCAGTATTTGCTTGTGCTGGACACACAAAATATAGCGTTAGAAGATGGTGGTGAACGCTGGGAAGTGGATGAATGGGAAGAGGCATCTGACCAGTTCCAGCCATTCTGGGCAGCACTGGCATCGCTTGGCAAGCCTTGCCCAACTACTGAGGGCTACTTCCCTGGGACCCTTTTCCGCTTTCCGCTGCGATATAGTCCTTCAAAGATATCAGAAAATTTGTACAGTACAGAACGGGTGCGGGAGCTGCTTCTCGCTTTCTTGAATGATGCTCCCATTAGCTTGCTTTTCCTCAGGAACGTCCGGAAAGTGACATTGGGCCTAGTTGGGTCAGATGGTGCCATCAGTGAGCTACTGAGAGCTGAGGCCACCACATGCCCACTCAATGGGCCAGGCCCTATTGAAGATGCCACCAATGCCAAATTGGACACTGCTGCCCACATCAGAAAGCTAGCTCTTGGTGGTACTACAATTGGAGGACAAGCTACCAGCTATGAGTGGCTGGTGTTGACAGCTGAAGCCAAAAAGGATGCCTTCCCAGAGTTGTGGGTTCTTGCTGACAATGTGAGTTCTAGGCCAACATTGTCTTTGGCTTACTGTTTGCAAGGCGGGTGCACTGGGCGACTCAGTTGCGTCTTACCACTTCCCGCGACAGAGGAAAACATGACAGGTTTGCCACTGCACATCAGTGGTCCTTTCCAGTTGACAGATGACCGGAGGCATGTACAGTGGTCTGAAGAGGGATCCCAGGCACGAGGAGCTGACGGCTGTTGGAACCACTTGCTTATGGAAGAGATGTTGCCTGTCTCTTGTTGCCAAATGGTGTTGCTGGCCTCTGGCCATTCTAGTGACCCCTATGGGGCATGGCCAGACCCAGACCAAAGTCAGCAACTCCGCTACAAACCTTTGATAGCTCAAATCTGCCAGAGGTTGATGGACCTGAAACTGTTGGTGCGGGTTGGAGGTGGAAATCCTCGCCTTCTCTATCCCCGTGAAGCTGTCATCTTGCCAGAGAAGGTGAGAGAGAAGCCAGTGGGCCTGGCACTGGAGAAGGCTCTCACTTTGGCAGGAACGTTGCTGGCAGATGTTCCTTTCCATGTCTGCCGAGCCCTTATCTTGGGTGCTGGAAGTGGGCCAACAGTACAGGAAGCCACCACAAAGTTTGTGAGAGAGACTCTGCGAAGGGCGACCAACATCTGGAGTGGGCTCTCCCTGTCAGAGAAACAGCTGCTGTTGGAGTATGTGGTTGGAGATGGGTGCTACCAGGAGCTGAAGGATCTGCCACTGCTGCCAATGGCCAATGGGCATTTCACCTGCTTTGGAGATTCTGGAGACACTGTCTTTGTTGAGAACCAGAGTTTCTCTAGGTGAGCAGCTTTCCCATAATGGAACCTCAAGCTGATTCAGCATTGTCCCAATTGAGGTTTGGGGAAAAAAAAACTTTGTTGACCTACCGTTCCTAGAATCCCACAACCAGCAATACTTTTCCAGGCTTTGTTTTTCACTCTCTAGAGTCTAATAACAATCTATTTGATTTACAATGGGACTTTATTTATTTAATGTTTAGTCTTTGCTCTATTCATTTATATCCTGCCTTTCCTCCAATACTGGAACACAAAGCAACTTGCAAAATAAAAATACCAATACAGATTAAAACCATACAAAAATGTTAATAAAATACATATAAACATTATTTTTAAAAAGAATTGAGCAAACTGTAAAATCAAAACCATTTAAAATACATTAAAGGCAGATTATAAAAACCAATAAAGCAGCCCATCATTAAAACCTCATTGCAGTCAGTTCCTAAAAGACTGTCAGGCAAATTTTCACTTGTCAGTGGAAGGACAACAAGGAGGAAGCTATTCTAACTTTTCTAGGGAGGGAGTTCCAAAGACTTGGCCCTTTCCCAAACCTTACTAACTCATTTTGCTGAGTACAGTGGGCCCTCCATGTTCATTGGGGTTAGGGGCACAAGATCTCCGTAAATGTGGGAAACCTGCAAATAAAAGAGAAGATCACTTTTTTTTTAACCTGAGAGAACACCTTTCTAGGAATCTCTAGGTCTTCCAGCACAACTCTGTGGTCAACCTCTGCCAGAGGTTGACCATAGAATCAGATTGGAGGACCTACAAATGGGTAGAGAAGTGTTTTCTCTAGTAATCTCTAGGTCCTCCAGAGCAATTCAACTCAACTTTCAGCAGAGTTGCACTGGAAGACCTAGAGATTCCTAGAGAGAACCTATTAATCAAATCCATAAATAGTCAAATCCACAAAAGCCAAACATGGAGGGCTGACTGTAGTTTACAATGGGACTTTACTGCTGGAGACTAAGCCTGAACTGTAAATGCCAAGGTGTGTTTTAAGCAGTAACTGTAACCTTTTATAACTTGTGTGGCATTTTGAGCTAAAAGGACTCAGGCAGCTGTTGCTCTCTAGCAGGCCAAGTTAGGTTAAAAAAGAAAATTGTGTGCGTGCGTGCGTGCACACACACACACACACACACACACACACAGAGATAGATAGATAGATGCCATTTCAAATTTCTTAAAATAACAGCCATGGGATGTGGTCAGGAAAACTGCATGAAGGAGAATTAATCCCCTTCCCCTACCCCTATGATCCTGATCCATTTTCTCTCCTATCCTTCTAGTGTAGGTGCTATTCAAAAGAGAAGAACCAGATACTTTCATGAAGCTTTTGTCAGTAATACACAATCTGACCTGGTCTCTCCTAGTAATAGCTTGTGTTTTTTTTAAGAAGGCAAGTTTTACACTTTGAGAAATACTGGGAGTCAACAGGCTTTCCCTTGCTATCTGTTATGTTGAAATATGACTTACCCACCCAGCCAACTTTGGTGGCTGAGATGATGGGACGATACATATGAATGGGCACAATATAATTGCAGACACTGGTCTAAAGAGCCCATGTATTTCTTCTTTGTCTCCTTAATATGTTTAGCCCCATAAAGGAAGCTGTTGCCTTAAAGGTGAAGTTGTCCTGTCATGTGCCTCATTTCTTTATTGTCCTGCTGTGTCTTTCCTTGCTTATTTGTGTTTTCTTATTTTTTGAAGGATCCTGTTACCTGGTCTGGCTCATCAGTTTCTCCCTGAGAATCTAAATCCAGAATTGCTGGAACATCTAGAGGCAATTGCAAAAAAAGGTGAGTCTTGATTGTTTGCTGTGTGTGTTGAATGCTGGTCAAGACTACCCCAGAACTGGTACCGACTTAGGGTTCAGACTGGGACAACAGGAAAGGAAGAAGATAAAGGAAAAACCTGGAGAGGCGAGAGGTATAGTGCCCTGTCTTGTTTTATCTTGTCCATAGTTCTTCCCATGCACATACTCCATTATCTTCCCAACAACCCTGTGAATTAAGTTAGGTTGAAAGACAGTAACTGTAACTCAAGAAAGCCTTGCCCAGAGTCAACAGGTAAGCTTCATAATCAAGTGGTAATTTGAACCATGGTCTCCATTAGCCCAGACTTCTCCAACATGGTACCTTCCATGTATGGAACTGCAACTCCCATCATTTCTAGCCAGCATGGCCACTTGAGGAGCACCAAGTTGTTAAAAGCTGCTCTAACCACTATATTGGGTTAGTGCTCTGATTGGCTTGGATGTAGGCTCACTTTCTTGCAGCAATGCTGGAGTGTCACACGTTCACAACTATATACCATTGCTTGGGAAGTCTCCTAGGTTCTGGCCATTGTCTAAAAAGTACCTTTTCCAAGCTTTGCTGTACATAGCGAAGTTGCTATACACATGTATAGGAATCAGCCTTTATTGCCAGGCAAAGAATTATTTCTATAAGCATTTCTATTTCTATTTCTATATAGTTGCTGATATAAGCAAGTGTTTTTGCCTCGGTGCGGTCTTTTATAGACAAAACAATATTTTCAGCAGAATTTCCAAGATTTAACCTTTGTTGCCCTTAGAAAAGCCTTCACAACCCAACATTTTTAAACAATGCCATCTGCTCCCTTGAAGGCAAGGTATGCAAGGATTTCCCCATACCAAGAGGCTATGTATTTGTGACTCTGGGAGATGGAAGACAAAGGCCTGTTACAGACAGGCCAAAATAAAGCTGCTTCAGGTCTCTTTGGAGGTATGCTGTTTAAATGATGCATGCATCCTAAGAATCCGGAAGCTGCACCAAAGCTGCACTCCAGTGCTTAGGAATGGAGTGTGGCTTTGGCACGACCTCCGGACTCTTAGGACCCATGCATCATTTAAATAGCATACCTCCAAAGAGACCCGAAGCAGCTTTATTTTGGCAGTCTGTAACAGGCCAAAGTTCATTATTTATTACTATGACCATGATAAAATCACACCCCCCCCCCATATGAGTTTATTGGGAGACCTCTTGAGAGCAAGAGCAAGTTGGATATAGCATGGCATTATCTGTGACCTTATGGCATATCATTCTTAATCACTTATACTCGAGGTTTCCACTTTCTGCCATAGCAGCTCGAAAAATCTACTGCAAATTCCTAAAGGCATCAGTCATTGAAGGTGCATTTTAACCAGTAACTTCTGGGTTTCTTTCATTTCTGAACTTCTTTGTGATTCCTTTGTCATGTGTGAATAAGTCAGGGCTAGATTAATCATTAAACAAAACAAAACAAACACATGAATTTAAGGCATCAAGGGAATGGAGGCACCACAGAAAAATGAAAAAACGAGTCATGCTGAACTTTAAAAAATAATTGTACAATGTAATATTGAGTGTGCCTTTCCAAATGTAGACATTAGCTATCATATATTTTTTTATCATCCATGGTCACGAATTGTCAGCTGAGCATTCATTTTCTGTTAAAGTATATTTAAAATCAGAACAGAACAACGACGCAACAAGGCAGGCTGGATGCCTTATCTCTATTAAGTATAGGAGCAGATGTGTTACATAAAATTAGTTTTTAGGATCTGATCAAAGACTTTGCAATTAGAAAAAATAGGAGAAAACTTTTCAAATATAAATAAAATGGAAGTATATAAAAATAAACAATATTTTACATCTTACTGTAGGTTTTGGTTCATTTGGAAAAAATAATTTTTTATTTTAGAGTTTATTGTTTATGTTTGGAATTAGATATATATGGGGCCACCAAAAACTTTTAAGTGCTTAGGGCCTCTAAAAGTCTTAATCTGGCCCTGTAGTAAGTGTGTCAGTAGTATTTGATTTTGTTGTACCAGATATGCTGTATTATCAGAATATTTTGCAGTGGACATTGTGCTACAGTCAAAACTTCCAACTATTTCCTGATCTAATTCTCTCCCTCCCTCTTTCTTTTTCTCTATATCTCACATCTCCAGGGTTATTCAAGAACCTTCTGTTTTTAAATCAAAATATCATTGAACAGAACTTTCATGATTCTCTTCCCAAACACTGGTTCAACAGCACATCAGTTCCAGTAAACTGGTGCCCAAAGAAATATCCACAACAACCCCCTCTGGAGTGGCTTACTGCTTTCTGGAATTTCCTGAATCGCCATGCATCTTCCCTGGCACCCTTCAGGGGGTGCCCACTGATACCACTGACTCCTGTGCACAGTTCCCTCAATGCTGTCAAGCTGGCACGGCTTTTGCCTAAAACTACTCTACTGTTTCAGAGTCACAATGGGCACTGCTTGCCAGATGACGTGTCTGGGATCTTGGAGACACTGGGATGCACTCTGATCAAGAGCTGGGAGCCAGACTGGTGCCACCACCAGCTGAGAGAATACATCCTAGAACCCACGCCTGGCAGTGTCCTGCAGGTTTTTGCCCATTTGGGGATGGCATCTGCAGCCAGCCATTTGGCATCCCTCCCTGAATGGCAGATTCAGAGCCTGACTGCTTTTCTTGCAACCGCTGCAATGCTCTCCCAAAAAGAAATGGAAATCCTAATGGAATTGCCCCTGTTTTTCAAGATGCCTTCCCTCCTTCCACCTTCCTCTCCTGGCTTGGTGCCAGCCCAGTGCTACTTGGCTTTAGAAAAACACCTTGTCCCATCAGTACCCATAGATTTGTTGACACCAGAGCCCGTGCTATTGTGTCGTAATGAAGCTGAACGCCGGCTGCTCATTCAAATTCGAGGTAGTCTGCTGGGGACACCAGAACTATGTTTGTTATGTGTCAAAGCGATGGGGAAGGGGACATATGTGAATCGGGCACAGGATGCCAAGAGGCTCATGCTGTGGGTGCTACAGAATGGGGACTCTCTCTTCAGCCAGAGTCGAGAACTACAAGCTTTATGTCGCGACCTTCCCTTTCTGGATTGCAAATCAGGAGAGTTGAGTCGGCCAATTGATCTCTATGATCCTCAGAACCCCACTTTGCGGGCCTTATTAAGACCTTGCCAGTTCCCCACAGGACCTTTTCAGGAGCCAGAAGTATTACGAACCCTTCGTACCCTGGGACTGAAATCTGATCTCAGTGCTGTCTCTCCAGCTGATGCATTAGCAGCTGCAAAGGAAGTGAATCAGCTGCAAGAGGAAGCAGTTGCCAATGCCAAATCACAGGCACTCATTCAGATCTGCAATGAGACCACTCTGCTATCACGTTTGTCTTCTCAGGAGCTGAAGCAGCTGCAGTCTCTGTCTTGGGTGCCAGCCACCAACTCCTCCAGGCTTGTGCCAGCTGGATACTTCTGGGCACCTAAATTGCTCTGCTCAGATAAATATGCTTCTCTTGTTGGGCTGGTCATGGGACTGACAAATGCTTTTGGCTCACAAGCTGCATCAAAATTGGGTCTGGAGCACCTGCCTCCATCTGAGAAAGTGATGAAGAATCTAGCTTGCCTCACCCAAGCCTATTGCCCCCAAAATACTCAAGAGTTAACAGCAACATTGCACAGCATCTATCGGCACATGCAGCAGCACCTGAATGATTTCAAGAAGCCACCTGCAGGCCCCACAGTGTGGAATGGCAAGGGTTTTTCATTGCCCAAGGAAGTAGTGCTTTCCTACCCCGATGACTTGGACCTCACAACTTTGATAGCACGAGTACCGCAGGACTTTCAGCAGTACAGCCAGTTATTTGTGATGTGGGGGGTCCATCAGTCACCCACACCAGAAGATGTATGCCAGGCTCTGCTTGACTTGGCTGATCAGATCAATTTCCGACCACAAGGGGGCACACAAGCTGAACTACTCCTTGTGACAGCTGTCTTGGATTGGCTCTGTGGTTGTGGTCACCGGGGAGAGCAAGAAATGCCTGTGCCAGTTCGGATTCCAGGACTGGCTGTTTTTGCTCTTCGTCCTGCTAGTTCAGTGCTGTACTGTGATATGAATCGGGCTCGGCTTGCTGAACTGGATGGCGACCCACCTGTTTTGGTGCACGAGCTGGTCTCCTCCGCCACAGCTGCTTTCCTGGGCTTAGAGATGCTAAGTACACGGTTGTCGGGCTTAGAGTTGTTTGAAGCCTGGGGTCCTTCAGAGCCCGTCACCCTCCGGATCCGTAACATCCTTCGCGAGTACAGCCAGGATGCTGATGTTTTCCAAGAACTCTTGCAGAATGCGGAAGATGCTGGTGCCCAGACTTGCCACTTCTTAATGGATCTCCGTCAACATAATGGCACCACAGGTGGACTCCTGGACCCTGGCATGGCTGCCTGCCAGGGCCCAGCACTTTGGGCCCACAACGATGCATTGTTCAGCAATGAAGACTTTACCAACATCGTCCGACTAGGTGCTGCCACCAAGGAAAGCCAGGATGACAAAATTGGCCACTTTGGGCTAGGCTTCTGCACGGTCTACCACATGACAGATGTCCCTTCTCTCCTCAGTGGTCATACCATGCTCATCTTTGACCCTAATGTCACCCACCTTCGGAAGCATATCCACAGCCCTGCTAATCCAGGCATCCGATTGACTTGGACCCCTCATGTTGTCACAATGTTCCCTGAACAATTTCGGCCCTTCATAGGCATCTTTGGCTGCAAAGTTGGGGAGGATTACCCAGGCACACTCATCCGCCTCCCTTTCCGCACTGAGCAGGAGGCAAAAGATTCTCAGATCTGCCCTGAGCCCTTTGGACCCAGTCAAATCAGAGCACTGCAAGCTGGCTTTCAGGAGATGTACCAGTACCTCCTGATTTTCCTGCACAAAGTGCAGGAGGTGTCATTGACTCACCTCCCTGATGGTTTCAGTTCTCCAGAATTTGCCCAGCCACTGGCCACAGTGAAGAGGGAAGGGCTTCATGATGTAGGAACTCCCAATATTGTGCGATTGACAGCAACATGGGGGTCAGATGTGATTATTAGCCATTACTTGCTACACTTTTGTTCAGCTAAGGGAGAAGCCCAAGAGCTCTTTGAACAGGGAGAAAAAAAGGGACTCCATTTCTCACCTCCTGTTGCTGCTGTGGCCTTGCCTCTCTGCCCTGCCACTGCAGCTGGACGATGGGTCCCAGGTTTGCATGGCTTTAAGGGCCGTGTCTTCTGTTTTCTCCCTCTTCCTATTGAAAGTGGGCTCCCACTGCACCTCACAGCAGCCTTCGCTGTACTTAGCAATCGCAAAGGACTCTGGGATGCCACAGAGAAGGGCAAATGGAACAGAGTACTCTTGCGGGATTCAGTGGTGGGTGCCTGGCTCGGGGCATTGTCTCAACTCCGGGATATGAACAAAGAAGGATTGCTGGAGGACTACAAGTACTACATCTTCTGGCCTGATGTCCGCAGTGCTAAGCATCCTTTCAGTGAAACAGCTAAGGCCTTCTACCAAGCCTTAGTTAATGGTGTTGATGGGAAGCAGCCAGTTCTGTTTTCTGATGGGCAGAAATGGTGCCCAGCCCGGCATGCCTGTATTCTGGCTGCTGACATCATCTCTGAGAAGCAATTGAGTCCTATAGCTGCCAGGAACTTCTCTTCACTGTTGCCACAACCTCAGATGGCAGTGACTCTTCCAGACTGGGTGGAGATGAATTTCAAAGCATGCACCCAAGCAGATGTCTTCTTGTCAAACACTTACAACTGGGCACGATTCCTCCGGGAGCTTGTTTTACCCAACCTTGCTCAGATAGAAGTGTCTGATCGTGATGCCCTGATTGTTCGTGCCCTGGATATGAATGATGCCACTGTGGATAAGATACTGATCTCCCTGCCTTGCATTCCCACCACTCCCACAGCACTGCTGAAAAATATTAAGGAACTTGTACACCCAGAGGGCCGTGTGGCACCTCTTTACACCCTGGAAGATGGCTGTTTCCCCATGGGTGAAAAGTTTCTGGAGCCACATAGACTGTTGCGCTTGGAACGTCTTGGTATGATCAAACACAGGGTGGTTATTGAGGAACTGATAGATCGAGCCAGAACTGTGGCAGCCTTGTGGCATCATGACCAACACAAGGCCCGTAGGCGAGTTCACAGTATCTTGAACCTCCTTAATGACCACCTCCAGGAAAGCTGCAGCAATACAACTCAGGTCATTTTTAGAGAAATTCCCTTCTTGCCAGCAGTACTTCCTGGTAACTGCCACAAACTCTGCTGTCCCAGAGAGATTTACCATCACAAACTGCATCCAGTGGTGGGCTTGACTGAACCAGTCCTGGACAAGGAGGCTCTTGATAAAGATTTTAAGTTCTCGAGTGAGCTAAAGGAGTTCTTAGGACTAAATCGCCAGCCACCAGTAGCTACAGTGCTAAGACAACTGGAGACCGCATCACTTTGCTCTAATGCACTCCCCAGAGCCATGCTAAGCAGGACAGCAAAATACTGCTATGCATTCCTGAACAAAGCAATTGAGGAAAACCCCTCATGCCAGATAGAGGTGTCTCAAAAGGCACAAACATTCCCCTTTGTCCTGGTGGGTGCTGATTTTGTATCTGTGTGTAGGGTGGCCTGCAACCTGAGCTTTGATGGTGCTCCATATCTCTTCCGTCTGCCTGAGGAGTACCAGCAGCAAAAGCAGCTGTGGAAGTGTGTGGGGCTGAAGAATGTTTTTCAAGTGGAGGACTATGCTACTGTGCTACAAACCTTGGCCAAGAATGCAGGTGGACAGTCTCTTCCCAAAGAGCAACTGGATCTCGTGTTTAGATTGATCACTGTAGGGTTAGTGGAAGCCTTGCCAGAGGGTCAAGAGCTAGATTCTTATCAGGCCCAAAGCATCTTTTTCCCAGACCAAAAGAAAGTCCTATATCCACTGCCCAAGCTGCACTTTGATGATACGCCATGGCTGCCACGTGAGAATGGGATGCTGCTGTGCCATGCCAGGATTTCACGAGATATTGCCACACGCTGTGGTGTCCCTACCACAAAGCACTGCATCTTGTCACGCCGGCGGATCCAGGGTCTCTCTCGCTGGGTCACAGATTTTGGAGCCAAAGAAAACCTCTGCACTCGGTTGGCCAACATCCTCCGTGACTACTCTTCTTCCCAGGATGTGCTGAAGGAGTTGCTGCAGAATGCAGACGATGCTGGTGCAAGTGTTGTCCACTTCCTTTGGGACCAGCGTCAGCACCCGACTGAGCGCACCTTCAGTGATGAGTGGAATGTTCTTCAAGGCCCGGCACTTTGCATCTATAATGATCGCACCTTCCAGATTAGTGATATTGAAGGGATCCAGCGCTTAGGCTCTGGGGGGAAAGGGGAAAGACGGGATGCTACAGGCAAATATGGGCTAGGCTTCAACACGGTTTTCCACTTGACTGACTGCCCTGCTTTTATAACTGGGGACAGTGCTCTCTGTGTCTTCGACCCTACGTTGCGCTACCTCCCTGACTCTGATGACATCTCCCCTGGTGGAAAGTACAGCCTCACTAAAGATTTCAAAGATGCCTTTCCAGATGTTTATAATGCCTTTTTGCCTGATGTGTTTGACCTGGAATGTGGCACGGTTTTCAGATTACCCCTGCGCACTCCTGCAGATGCTGTCACCTCTCCCATCTGGAAGACCCCTGTGTCTGAAAAAGACATGGAAAATATGGTGTTGGCTCTAGGAGAAGAAGCAGAATGCCTTCTGATGTTTCTGAATCATGTTCGCTCTGTGGTGTTTTCTGTGATAAGCAAGACAGGAAGGGAACCGAAGGAAGTGCTGTGGGTAAAGACAGAAGGTGGTGAAGATGAAAGGCTGGAGTACCAAAAACATCTGCAGCAGGCAGCTGCAGCAGGAGGCATAGAAGAGGGCAGGCCCAAAAGGGTCTTCTACAAAATGAAGGTGAATAATAGTTTCTCCAATGCTTCTAGCAGTTGGTTGGTTGGTAGGCAGATTGGTGTGGAGAAGACAGACATCACAGAGGGCATGTTGCTGCCACATGGTGGTGTGGCTGCTTGTCTTAATGGACAACCATCGGGTAGGGCCTTCTGTACACTTCCTCTGCCAGTGAATACGGGACTCCCAATCCACATCAATGGCAACTTTGCAGTAAATTCATCTCGACGTGACTTGAGGAAGGATGATGACAAAGGCAATGTCAGCATGGCATGGAATCACTTCCTACTGCGCTGTCTTGTGGCTCCTTTGTATTGCCAGCTCCTCGAGGAGCTGCGGCAGGCTCTGGGGAAAGTGCCCTTGACGTTCCACTCCCTACTGGCATGTCAGCAACATCTTGATTCCAGCTATTTGAGGTATTTTCCATGTGTAACCAAAGATGTCCCCCCACTTTGGCAAAAGCTGGTTACCCATGTGTATGAACTTGCATATGGGGAGAAGCTTCCATTGGTACCAGTATACCAAAAGCAGACTAATTATGCATCTAGAACAGAAGTAGTGAATGTGTACTGGAGCATACCCAAACTGGGCTACCCAACCAGAGATCCTTATTTCTTGCAGTCTGAGATAAAAGATTATTTCCTTGAGCAGGCTCTCCAGAATCTGGGCATGCACTTAGTCCCTGCCTTCCTGCGTCTGCAGGACATCCATACTGAATTTCTCAGGGCAGAAATTGATGTCCTAACCCTTGATCCTCCTTCCCTCTGCCACTTCCTGAAGAATCTACCTGACTTCTCCTTGCCATACCCCCTTGAACAAACACTGATGAAGACACAGTACAGCTGCTCTGCTCTCCTGAATTTATGCCTCCGTGAGCTTCCTGAGGAGAGCAGCTTTGTGGAAGGTCTCCCTTTACTGGTGACAAAGGATGATATGCTGAGGTGCTTCATTCAGGAGAAGCCTGCATACCTGAGTGGAGTTTCCCATCTTTTCCCACACCACCAGGATCACTTCTCTGCCTACCTCAGTTCAGAGGCCACTCAGAAGTTAGTAAAGATGGGGTTCTTGAAGGATTTCACTCTTTCTGAATCAGTGCACTACATCCAGGAAATGCTGGAACTGGACAACTGGTCCAGTGATGTTGAGCACCAGAAATGGCTGCGTGAGATGTGGGAATTCTTTGAGACAGAGATCTGCAAGTCTAAGGATAAAGACAAAATGAACCAGGCATTTGCAGTGCTAGTTATCCTCTTCAAAGGCTGTCCTTTACTTCCAGTGCGGGGCTGTAGTACATCCCTCAATCCACTTGAAAGCCTCAATACTATTCTGTATGATGACTCAAGTGAAGTTTCTAATATCCTTCAGGAGCTGGGTTTTGCCATGTTAGATTCCTCCCTGTTGCCTCCAAAACTCACTGAATACTGTATCCGGCCACATCTATTCGAAATAAAGAATCCTGTTGTTGTGCTGGCACAACTGTCTGCTAGTAGTAGCCTCTCTTGGGATAAACTCAAACTCAAACCATTCAAATTTGACAGACTCTTGGAATTCCTGAGCAGCAATCTGGAGGAGTTAGAAAGAGATTGTAAATTACTTAACAAGTTGAAAGCCTTGCCTGTGTTTGAGACTCATCAAGGAAAGCGTGTTTCACTGGCTTTCTATGAAATTATATATCTCTTGGAGTCAAAGATTTCAAAGGAGTCCAAAAACTTCAAGGAGCTTTACAAAGTAGATAGGAAGACTCTTTTGCTGAGGGACAGTTGGATTAACCGCCATCTCAGTAAATGCTTGGGTATTGGTGTCATGAATGATTTGCAGCAGTTCGTACAGCAGCTTCTGCCTCTGTTGCCCAGGCTTCCTGAGGCCCGTGTTCTAGAGGCTGTGAAGTTACTCCTCACCATCACGGCACATTATAATCAAGAGTATGAGGCTAAGAAAAAAGTCATAGTATCAAAGTTTCAGTCTTTTGCTTTTATCCGGGACAAGGAGAATGAGTTGCGTCATGCATCCTACTTCTATGATGAAGATGAACCACTTTTCTTGGAGCTGGGAATGAGCTCTCGGTTTGTACCAAATAAATTCTATGAATCCGTGTCAACAGGTGATAAATGGAGGGTGAAAAAATTTTTACGTGATGTGGGCTTGCAGAAGGTAATCTCTGAAAATGACTTTCTGAAGTGTGCTACCCAAGTTGAAAGGGATGCACTGATGTATGGTCCCATATCCCATGAGCTCCCCCGAAGAAGGAGAGCACTTTTGAACCATTTGCTTTCCACACCAAAAGACACTCTGTCAGATGCCTTTATGGAAAAAGTGTCCAAGATCCGTTTCCTAAGGCAACGTCCCATCTCTGATGAACTGTGTTGCCTGCACCCACCCTATGTCCCTTGCAATGCCCCACTGGCACCCAAAGGTTCTCTGTACCTTTCAGACAGTGTAGAATTGTTCTGGACTTCAGCAGCTGCTCTGTCTTGTCCTGTCTATGTTGGAATAGATGGAACTGACATTCTGAAACGACTTGGGGTGTTGTGCACCTTGCCTGTCCAGTTGGTCTTGAAAAATCTGAGCAATGTATGTCAGGCATCATGTGTTACCCCTAAAGCCACAGAAACTCGGGCACAAGTCCTAACGCAGATGTATGCATTCTTGTCTGAAGAGAAAGAAATAGACACCAACTGTCTAAAGGGACTCCCTGTGATACTGGTAGATAACAAAGAAATAGCCGAGGCCCAAAAGGTGGTGGTCTCATTAAAATACCCACATGACTTCTGGCCTTACCTTTACAAGCTGCCTGCAAAGCTGACTGCCTATCTGGATCTCCTGGAGAAATTTGGTGTTCAGACCGAGCCAAGCATCTGTCATTATGCCAGTGTTCTGGCCCAAATTCATGAGGAGACGGTAGAACGAATCCAGCTGCATCCCAATCTCACTAAAACAGTGCTTAGGGCTACTCAATTCCTCTTCCAGCTCTTAGAAGAAGCAGAGAAGCCAGTGGATTTCTCAGCGCTGAAAGAACTGCACCTGCCTTGTATTGATGGGAAGCTGTACCCATCAAACACCCTCATCTTCAGTTGCGACTGGTCTGGACAAGAGTCCGAGAACTTGCAGAGGACTTTTCGCTTTCTTCTGGATCTTTCTGAATGCTCCTTAGCCCATGACAAGTATGAGCAGTGGAGGCTTTTGCGTCGGCTCCCTGAGGCATTGCGCCCCAAGAACTTTTCTGACATCACTCAAGAGCAGCTAGAGGAGTCCTCCCTGAAACTTTGTCCCTATAGGGAACACTGTGAGTCCCGGAACTGCCTGAAAGAACTTCTCATTTCTCTTGAGTTCCAGTGGGCCTTTATTGCGCTGCTGAAATGGCAGGACACAGCAAAGCCAGTAGAAACAGAGAAGATGGAGCGCATATGGGATGAATTCTTCTCACCAGAGCGACTAGAGGTGGTTTGTTATGAAAAGCTGTGCACCATCACAGTGCACAACGCACAGCCTCTTGAGGGAATTCAGCGTGCCAAGCTGGTGCATGTTGTGATGCTACCAGGTGACAAGTGTCAGGTTTACCTTGCACACCAGGAGAGAATGAATCAAGATGAGGCTGTGCATGTCTCTGGCATCCTAGCCAAAGAAGTGAATAGGCTTCTGGGAGAAAGACTCCATCAGGATGCTATGATGATCCTCATGCAAATTCTGGTTTGCCAGGGGCCTCAGAAGATTGCTGGAGTGCTGAAGAGAAACCAAGTGCCTTTGCATCAGCCCACCCACCGAAATGCTTATAGCCTGCCACCTGCTGGAGAGGAAATCCCTGAGGAATGGCATGACAGCTTGGACATGAACATCCTCCATATCTTTGTGCCAGGAGATTATGTGGGTTACCTAGACTCTTCCCAGCTGAAAGAATGTTACCTGTATGCTGTAGTCCTTGAAGCTCTTGGTCCACAGCAGAGCGGTGGTGGCCAAGTCTCCATGTACCGTGTTGATTTGGGAGGAGGGAAGAAAGCAGATGTCAGTGCCCATGACCTTTATCATTTCCGAAGGAACAGCCGAGTTGCTGACTTGAATAAATCTCTGGTCTTGGCAGAAATTTCCCCTAGTTCTGGCAGCGCTGCAAGCCCATCTGCATGTAGTGATTGGTACCAAAAGCCTTTGAGGGAGGTGAAAAAAGAGGTGGATGCCCGTCTAGCTGAAATTTGGTGTCTGTCAGAGGAAGAGAGGAAGAAGGCTGTAAGAAGACTCTATCTCTGCTACCACCCTGACAAAAATATAGGTCAGGAGGATTTGGCCAATGAAATATTCAAATATCTTAAGGAAAGGATCCAGGAGATGGAGAACAAGGGTAAGCTAAGTAGTAGTAGTAATTCCTACAAGAGAAACAACTGGAACTTTTCAAAATTTTGGGCTGAATGGGATGAGCAAGCTCATAGCCATCACCACAGACGTCAGGAATTCACCAGGCAGAGATGGGGAAGAAGAGGAGGAGGAGGAGGAGGAGGAGGAGGAGGACATTGCAACTATGACTTCTGGTCATTCCATCAGAGGGGAACAAATTATTCAAAGTATCAGTCAAGACGCCTTTGTGGAGAAGAAGCCAAGCGCTGGCTACGGCAAGCCGAGTGTGATCTGCGGGCAGCAGCTGGTATAGCTGGGAATGGCAGCACCGAATGGCTGTTCTACATGACATACCGGGCAGTGGAGAAAGCCCTGACAGCAGTTGTATACAGTGAGGGAGGACACTTTGACAAGAGCCAGTCTCTTGCCATGCTGGCTAGAAAGGCAGCATCCTGGGGTGCTGAGCTAGCACAGCTCCCTGACCAGATAGCTGAGCTCCAAAAGCTTGGTGTAGATGACAAGACAACCCAGTACCCCAGCTTTCATGATTTGCCGACCATTCCCAATGAGGCCTTCCAGGCGTGCAAAGAGCAAGATGTGTTGCTCTTAGCTCGTGAAATCCTAAATACTGTGAAGAATTGGCTTGGACAGTAATGAGAGCTGAGGATCTTTGTTTTAAAAGACTTTGGCCAACATTTTTTTTACAACACAGCAGGATTTCTCACAAAACCTAGGGACCAAGTCTTTTGTAACAAGAACAAGGGAGTGGACGCAGGAAATGGGGGGGGGGACTTTTCTACCTTCAAATTATATCTACGGTAACTCCTTGGTATACTGGGCACCTGTGAATTTAGAATTTTCCTTTTCTTTTTAATGGTCTGGGGATGCACAAATATTCAGTGTCTCATTGAAGCGTACTTGATGGGAAAGTATGTGCATAGTATTACTAAACATGCAGTCACTGAACCCTTGGAAACCCTTGATCTGTGTTAATACTTTACAATGTTTTTGAAAAATGCATGTTACCTCTTAGAGAACAAGTTGCACGGCTGACTGTAGGGAGAATAGTTATATGTATAAAAGTGGGATTAAATTATTATTCCTGAATGCAGACAGAATCTTCTTGTTTTTTTGCATCAATAAACTTTGTTTTGTTACAAAATGAAAGGGCTAGTCATGTGTTTTTGAAGAAGCAACAGGATGCAAAAGGAAATTGATATTTTATTAAATGGAGACAGTGGCTCCCTGAAGACAGTTATACTACCTTATTTTCCATTGTTGCTCCAGGATATCATAAACTTAATCTAGTTGTCTCTTGATTCAGCCCCACACCTCATAGGCAGCATTCTTCCCAGCTGACATATATAAGGAGACTTTAATACTGCCTCTTAATTCTTTTAATCTTTGATCCAAATGTGCAACCCAATTCCTTCATGTGTAAGGTGATCAGAAGCAGTAAGAAATCACAACTCCTATACTTTTCAAAGAATTGGGTGGAAGAGAAAATTTTGGAAGATGTGATTTGTGTTGTCATCTGCTGCATAGGTCAGCTTTTAGTTTCTGCCACACATACACACATGTGCTCCAGTTTATGATTTTTGAGGTTACAGCAAAGATTGAAGAGCCTTTCTGGTGTGTAAAATACAACCCCCCCCCCTTTTTAAAGATGATTATCAAAATATGGAAAAATCACAGCTAACCTTTTAAAAAATATTAAAATATATAAGGATATATAAATGAGTGGCTGAAAGGCAGTCACATCCTCACACTCAGGAAAGCATATGCTGAATATGAATTTTAATTTCTGCTTGTCAGGAGTACATAATCTAAGATGGTTAGTTATAATAACCCACTTACAATATGGTAATAGTTGGCCAATGGAGAGGGGGTTGCTAAGTTTATTTAGGAGCTTGAAAGCTTGTCCCATACAAGGTGTCCATTATTGTAAAGGATGTCCCTTATTTATGAGCTGGAAAGCTGGGTGAGCATTACACGGGACACCAAAAGCCCTGTATTTTGGGGTATAGGACCAACACACACCTCTCCAATTATACACCAAATGTTATATTAAAATCCAGTGAAAAGAAGAATAAAGAGATTACAGTGGGCCCTTGGCATCCACTGGGGATTTGGTTTTAGGACCCTAAGTGGGTACCAAAATCTGTGGATGCTCAAGTCCCATTAAAAGCAATGGTGTAGTGAAATGGTGTCCTGTTTATAAAATGGCAAAATCAAACTTTGCTTTTGAAAATTTATATTTTTTTGGAATATTTTCAAGCTGTGGTTGTTTGAATCCATGATTTAAAAAATCTGTGGATATGGAGGGCCAACTGTATAATGCAGAGCTCCAATTCTGACTGAAGCATGTGAGTCCAAAAGTTGATTATTAGTACTGTAGAGCCTCTGAGAACAGATTACCAGCAAAGTGGAAACTGCGCATAAAGCCATGTGATTAGAAAAAGATTCTCCCACTAAAGGTTTTTGGTAACCACCTGTTGACTTTCTGTATCTTAGAACAAAAATTCAACAGCCCTTCCCAGAAAGCAGAGCTTAAAAACCTATAGGTGATGGAGAAATACTACCACTTATACCCTAATTTTTTAAAGAGGTGCTTGAAAAAAAAAAGTTCAAAACCAGTCAATACAGTTGTCCCTCCATATTCACTAGGGTTAGGGGAACAAGACCCCCATGAATATGGAAAAACCGCAAATAACAAAAGCATTGTTTTTACCTGAGAGGACACCTCTCTAGGAATCTCTAGGTCCTCCAGTGCAACTCTGTGGTCAATGTCCAACATACACTGACCATAGAATGGCACTGGAATAGCTACAAATGGTCTTTCAGTGCAACTTTTAGTTAAAGTTGACCACAGAGTTGCACTGGAGGACCTAGACAGTCCAAGAGAGAACGTATGAATGAAATCCGTGAATAATCAAATCCGCAAATATCAAAGCCGCAAAT
>NC_056527.1:107807443-107830128 GCF_019175285.1 Sceloporus undulatus
ATTTGTAGCTACTCCAGTGCAACTCTGTGGTCAATGTCCAACATACACTGACCATAGAATGGCACTGGAATAGCTACAAATGGTCTTTCAGTGCAACTTTTAGTTAAAGTTGACCACAGAGTTGCACTGGAGGACCTAGACAGTCCAAGAGAGAACGTATGAATGAAATCCGTGAATAATCAAATCCGCAAATATCAAAGCCGCAAATATGGAGGGATGACTGTACTCTCTTTCTTCCCATGGCTTTTTGATCTTACCAATGATATATGGCATTCCTCCCTATACATATAACAAACTATCTTTCCCAGTCTATTTCCTGCCTGAATTTTTTAAAATAAAAATTATGTGAATAAAACCAAAAAGATAACTGCCTCCTCTAGACTTCCTTGTATAAATCAGAGACGACCTTTGCCCTCGTGAAATATGGCGGTTCAATTTATATAAATTATATATATATATATATATATATATATATATATACATACACACACACACGTGTGTGTGTGTGTGAGAATAGGCATGTATGTATATCAGTGTATATATGTATGGGTGGTGTATGTTTGTGTGTGTGTGCCAGCATGGCATAATGGTCTGAGCTTTGAACTCTGATTCTGGAGACCAAGTTCAAATTAGGGCTTGGTTATGCAAACCCTAACCCTATGGCTGCAACCAAAAGAGTACTTTGACCTTGGGCAAATCACACTCTCGGCCTCAGAGGAAGGCAATGATAAACCCCCTCTGAAGAAACTTGCCAGGAAAGCCCCTTGATATGGTCGCCAGAAGTAAAAAAAGGACTTGAAGGCACCCAACTATGTAGATATTGGGCAAGTTACACTTCCTCAGAGGATGGCAATGACAAACCTCTCTGAAGAAACTTGCCAAGTAAACCCCATGATAGGGTCACCTTAGGGTTGCCAGAAGTAAAAAAAATGACTTGAAGTCACACAACTATACACACACACGCCTCCCTCTCTTTCTTTTCTCTCTCCCTCTGTA
This sequence comes from Sceloporus undulatus, assembly GCF_019175285.1. Taxonomy (NCBI): domain Eukaryota; kingdom Metazoa; phylum Chordata; class Lepidosauria; order Squamata; family Phrynosomatidae; genus Sceloporus; species Sceloporus undulatus. The sequence goes on from NC_056527.1 coordinate 107,808,440, forward strand.
TGTTTGTGTGTGAGAGAGAAAGAGAAAAAAGGGACACCACATGACACAGCGAGACAAGGGTTTGAATCGTGGCTCAGCTATGGAAACCCACTGGGTGACCTTGGGCAAGTCACATACTCTCAGCCCAGGATGGCAACGGCAAACCTCCTCTGAACAAATCTTGCCAAGAAATCTTGCTAAAGTGACCTTAGGGTCGACATAGGTTGGAAATGACTTGAAGGCACACAACACACACAATAAAATAATATATGTATTATATGTATGTATGTATAATTTTATATATAATTAGATATATATACAATACTATATATAATTATATACAATTATATACATATATTTTATAATATATATGTATAATATATATTATATATAAAATGTGTATGTAAGTATAATTTTATACATATATTATTTTATGTATTATATATTATATATAAATATATAATTATTTGTACGTAAGTATAAATGTATGCATATATATATATATAATTATATCTAATTATATATCTATATCTAAATATATCTAATTTTATATATACTGTATAGATACATATTATATTGAATAATATATATGTATACTATTAAATATATATGTGTGTGTGTATTAAATGTATGCACATATATATATATATAAAATCTTCTTGGTTATTGCTGCTGCCCAGAGGCAACGAAGATGGTGCCTAGAAGAAACACAGCAGCCCTTCTCGGGCTCCCATAAATCGTTTGCCAGATCTCCCTCGACTGAAAGGATCAAGAGAGTCAGCCTCTCTCTACTCTCCCACCGCCGCCATTGTTGTTAAGGGCTGAGGCCGGATCTTGCCCTTCCTTCCTGCCCACACCCAAAATGGCGCCTGAGAGCGGCGCTCGAAGGCTTCCCTCCTTTGCGTGCCCGCAGTAAAGATGGCGGCGACGTGGTCGTTTCTGCTCCGCCCCGCCCCCTCCTTGCCCTCAGCAAAGATGGAGGCGGGGTGACCTGTTAACTTCTCCCTCCAGAGGGGCTGGCTCTAGCTCTGGCTCCGAGGGTGGCGGAGGGACAGTCTGTGGGGAGAGGGCAGCCCCCCCCAGGGCTCTGGGGCAATGGAGGAGGAGCTGCTGCTGCTGCTGCTGGCCCCCCTTCCTCTGGAGGACTGGCTCCCTGACACTAAAATGTCGCCGCCTCTAAGAAGTTGTGAGTACCGGCGAAGGGGTTATGATGGGGCTCTTTGGAGCGAGAGAGAGCAAGGGGGCTCCGGGGCATTCCTCTCTGGCAGAGGAGGGAGAGACCAGACAGACCCCCATTTCCTCATCCTAATACTCGCTGCACGCTTCTTCCGTGTACAAGGGACGTGTGAACGCCAAGAGAGTCGTGTCAATGAGAAAAAGAGGCCCAGGAGGTGAGGCAAATGGGGGCTGGTTTAGGACGCCTGGGGTCCTTAGTTTGTGGGACTCTAATAACAATACACAACCAGGACTTGTCTCATCAGGGTGCATCTATCCACGCTGCAGAAATAATCCAGTTTGACACCGCTTTAATTGCCCTGGCTCTTTGCTATGGAATTCTGGGATCTGTATTTTTGTGAGGCATTCCACCTTCTCTGTCAGAGCTCTGGTGCCACAATAAACTACAGTTCCCAGGGTTCCCTAGCATTTCAGCCTTCTGCATCCAAACTGCAGAAATAATCCAGTTTGACACTGCTTTATCTCCCATGGCTCACTGCTATGGAATCCTGGGAACTGTAATGTTGTGAGACATTTAGGTGCAAAACACTGCAGAAATAATTTAGTTTGAGACCGCTGTAACTGCCTCAGCTCAGTGCTAGGGAATCCTGGGAATTATAGTTCATTGTGGCACTAGAGCTCTCTGACAGAGAAGGCTTAAATGTCTCACAAAACTACAATTCCCAGAGTTACCTAGCATTGGGCCAGGGCAGTTAAAGTAGTCTCAGACTGGATTATTTCTGCAGTGTGTTTTGGACCTTAGTCTTCTCTGTCAGAGAGCTCTGGTGTCCAGAACAAACTACAGTTCCCAGGATTCCATAGCATTCAGCATTCTGCATCCAAATTGCAGAAATAATCCACTTTGACACCACTTTATCTCCTGTGGCTCAGTGCTAAGGAATTCTGGGGAATGCAATGCTGTCAGACATTTAGCCTTCTCTGTCAGAGAGCTCTGGTGCCCACAACAAACTGCAATTCCCAGGATTCCCTAGCATTCAGCCATGGTAGTTAAAGTGCTGTTAGACTGGATTATTTCTGCAGTGTGGATGCAGCCTAAATGCAGGGTGACCAGATGTCCTCCTTTTCCTGGACATGACCTATATTTGCTTTGCTCTGGTGCCACAACAAACTACAGTTCCTAGAATTCCACAGCATTGAGCCTTAGCAGTTAAAGTGGTATCAAACAGGATTATTTCTGCATGTGAATATGCTGTGTATGGGAACATTTTGGGTGTTGAATGTGTGACTGAAAGTTACAAGGTTCAGGTTTGGAGAAAGGATGCTTGGATGAAATGGCTTACTTGGGAAGAAATAACATCGCTTCCTAGCTGTAACCTTACAGCTGCAAACCTAGGCCTTCTGCTTCTGCTTCTATGCCCCTATCAATAATTAGGTTCTTTTTTCACACTACACTATAATACCTCTTTAACTCCCATGGCAGCAGTCTGTCAAATCCTGGGATTTGTAGTTTGGTGAGGCACTAGAGTGGCAAGGATGTGTTTTTTTGGCAGAGAATTCACAATACCAGAGGTTCTGAATCCCTTCTGTCAGGGACATAGCCAAGAGGGGGATCCTTGGGGTCCGGACCCCCCCTTCCATTAGAAAAATGAATGGTGTGTGCTGCTGCGCCACCGCACCCAAGCCCCATTATAATGGTGGCACTTAGTCTGGACCCCCCCCCTTCCTAAAATCCTGGCTACGTCCCTGCTTCTGTAAGGTCTGCACTCGACAGTGATTGTCCTCCAGGGTACTGTATATGCTCAACTATAGGTCGACCTCATGTAAAACTCGAGGGCAGGTTTGGGGGATTTTGCTATGACCTGTGGATAAGTCGAAAGTAACATTTAAGAGCATGTAACAGAGGGATCTGACACAGTCCTTCAATGAAGCAAAGGAAAACAATGCCAAAGAACTTGCAAAATTCCAGCAGGCATAACTATTTGTGCTCACAGTAAAGGCAGGATGGATGAGAGAGTAGAGGAGGGTCAGTGCTTCCAGAACAGATAACGCCTTTCCCCAGGGAATGGTTCTCTATTTAAAAATAAGAGTTACAGTACTTACATTGACCTGTGGATGTTGACTCAGTTTATACTTGAGTATATACTGTACAGTAATTTCTCATTGTTACAGGCCTTTTCATTTTTCTTGGCAGTGTTCTAGCAGTGTTCTAGCTAGTCTTCATGTTCTCTGATGCATTGAAGGGACTCAACATGTGGCCGTGGTGCACTGACCTTCATTTCCAAGAGAGCTATCAATTTGCTGCAGGCGATATTTTCTTAAAAATAGACATTCTACATACATTGCAGCAGTCAACTGTGGATCTTTCTGCCTCCATTTCTGCAGTTATTACTCTCCCCTTCTTTCCTGTAATATCTATATGGGATATAACTGCTGCTCTCTTGAAGTTACAGGAGGGTAGATTTCAACTGCACATTAGAAGGAACTTCCTGACAGTAAGAGCAGTTTGGCAATGGAATCAAATTGCCTAAAGAAATTGTGGGATCTCTTTCTCTGGACATCTTCAAAAAGAGACTGGACAGTTACCTTCTGTGGATACTTTACCTGGAGATCCTAAACCGAGTAAGAGGATTGGAATCAATGGCCCTTGAGGCCCCTTTCAACTCTGTTTATTCTATGAGTTTATGGTGCATGAAATTACAGATCCCAGGATTCCATAGAATGGAGTTGTGGTAGTTAAAGTAGTTTCAAAGTGTTATAGCTGTATTGTGGGGAAAGAGACCCAAAGCACCACAACTTTGCCTTCAAGAAAGTCGGGAACTAAAAGACTTATAAAGTTTTACATTGCTCTACAACAGTTCCCAAACTGGGCTTCCCAAATGTGATTGAACTAAGTTCCCAAAATCTCTGAACATTGGCTGTGGTGGCTGAGGATCCTGGGAGCTGCAATCCAACCACATCTGGGGACCTAAGTTTGGGAATCACTGCCTTGCTGCTACAGAAAGGTAATAGGTAGGAGTACTTCTTGTCCTTGCCCAATCACTTTAGAATAAGGTATAATAAATTCTTACTTCATTTATGGGTCATATCAACCAAGTCCAATTAGGGTAGGAACTCAAATGGGGGCTTCCTTGAGGTCAACCTTATCCATCATGGCTGGTTACAGATTTTGACAGCTAGCCTAATACCTCTGCTAGCTTATGTCATTTTATAGAACTGAGAAGATTTGAGAATTCCTGAAACTATTTGACTTACTTGCTATTTCCATAGGCTGAACCATATCTTAACCAAATTACTGGAAGAACTTAAAATTGGATCTGAGATGTACCTTCCAGGGATGTAAAGGCTCCATTCACAGAAGGTACTTTCCGCAATTGTCAGAGATTTCCATTCTCATTTCCAAACATTACTGCTCATCCCATTTGACCGGACATGATCTTTTGTATACAAATTTTAGTGATTTGAAATGTTGATTTGAAAAAGTGAAAACAGAGAAATCAAGTTCCACATGCCCAGTTTTACTTGCCTAAATCTGGATCACGTATGTGCAGTTTGTTACAGTTCTGCTTCTTGAGCTGTTCACACTTCAGAAGACTTCTAAGGTAGACTCTGATAGTGCAGATTACTTGATTTTATCTGGAAAAGAATGTGTCTGTATGTAATGAATATATATTGCGTGTGGTGGTACTTGAGATTTGGCCTCATCCTCTTTGGGGTCCTGTACAGCTCTCTGACTTTATGTATCTCTTCTTTCTGCTCCCTAGAGGCAGTGCTGGATAGATGGATAATTGCAATGAAGTGTGGCCAGAGGGCCAGTGTTCCCTCGGAGCTCCAGGTGGCATTCATACCACCACTGGATCTGTAGAAGTGTGCACAGTTCTATACTCAGATGTTGATGATGACTCATCCCTCCTGACAGACAATGGGATGAGCGCCCGGGCTCCTTTTCACTGCTCTGAGTGTGACAAGAGTTTTCGCTATCGCTCTGACTTGCGTCGACATTTTGCCCGACACACAGAGCTGAAGCCTTTCCAGTGCCCGCACTGTGTCAAGAGCTTCAAGCATTCCTTTAACCTGGTGAACCATATCCGGAGCCATACGGGGGAGCGCCCCTACCGCTGCACCATGTGCCCGAAAGGTTTCCGGGACTCTACGGGGCTCCTCCACCACCAGGTGGTTCATACTGGGGAGAAGCCTTACTGCTGCCATGTCTGTGAGCTCCGCTTCTCCTCCCGCAGTAGTTTAGGCCGCCACCTCAAGCGGCAACACCGCACTTCTGCTGCTGCTGCAGCCCCACAAACACCTGTACCCCGCTGCCTCGCCTGCGGCAAAGAGCAAAGCCCTCTTGGCCATCTATGCAGTGCCGGGAGAGGCCGGGCTGCCCCCTTTGGCTGTGGGGCCTGCGGGAGGCACTTCCAGTTGGCGTCAGAACTGCGCCGTCATTGGCTGGCCCATACTGACATTAAGCCCTTCAAGTGCCCTGAATGTGAGAGGGACTTTAATGCAGCCTCCTTGTTAGAGCGCCACAAACTTACCCATGTGAAGGGCAAGCCACCACCATGCCCAGTTTGTTCTGAGAAGGTCCAGCAGAGTGATGGAGTGCCTAAACTGCCAGGTCTGGAAGAAGAGCCAAAAGAGGGAGAGCAGGAGAAGAGGAAACCCCAGCAACATAGCAGAGGCTGTCCGACTTGCCAATCTCCAGATGCTCGTCCCCCAGAAACTCTGTACCAGTGTGAGTGTGGGACCTTTTTCGCCAATGGCAACACCCTGGCCACTCATTTGGCTGCCCATGGAGGGGAGCCCTCCTTCACCTGTGGCATCTGTGGGCAACCTTTTGTAAACTTGCAGATACTAGAGGAACACCAGCTAAGCCATGCTGTATCCCCTTCACCAATGCCCGGCTCGGGCAGTGAGTTGGAACGCCACCTTTTGCCCCAGCTGGACCTTCGGACATTCCCATCCCGGCCTGGCAAGAAACTTTATAAATGCAGTGAGTGTGAGAAATACTTCCGCAGCCCACGGGATCTGGACCGTCACGTTTTGGTGCACACTGGGGAGAAACCCTACCAGTGCACCGAGTGTGGCAAATTTTTCCGGCATGAGTGCTACCTGAAGCGGCACCGGTTGCTTCACAGTGGTGAACGCCCTTTCAAGTGCACTGTCTGCCACAAAGGCTTCATCACCTTGAGCAACCTCTCCCGCCATCTCAAGCTGCACCGTGGTATTGATTAGCGAGAACTCCAATCTTTGCCTAATAATAGCCCCCATCTTGCCCAGCAGTTTTCCTCTACCTCCAACCTACCGTGGCAGCGGAAGTAATTGGTTTTGTTGGAGTATCACTCTGACCAATGTGGTAGAACTTCGTTCATTCTCACCCTTTTTCCTGGTCCATTACTCTAGGGCAAGGACATGCAACCTTGAAAGGAATTGAGAAAAAAGTATTATTATTGTTATTTACTAATGCTCCACTACTGTTAAATAGAGTATGTTGCACATGCTTGACAGTTATAAACTCTTTGGACAGGGGTGAAGGGTACTTGGCTGGATGTGCTTGGATCAGAAACTGAGATTTTTAGATTCCTGCCCATAATAACCCAAGGCAGAGTGAAGCTATTCCCAGAAAATTTCATCCCTTGTTCAAGGCTGTTGCTTCTGTAGGTACTTGGCAATAGTGCTAAAATGGTTTTGCCCCAAAGAGTTTCAGTGTTCAGTGGTTCACAGAGTACAAAGTGCGTCTTCCAGTTATGATACAGGATACAAGGTCCTCCAGTGGCATTATCAGGAGTCAGATTACAGCCTCTAGCACTTTCTAGTCACTACAGTATAGGAATCTTTAGTCCAAGGCTGAGGAAAATGTTGGTCCTCCTAGTGTTTTGGACTACAAGTCACATCAGTCCCACCCAGTATGGCCAGTAGTAAGGGATTATGGAAGCTGTAGTCCAAAATATTGGGAGGAGCAAAGGTTCGAGCTTTTGGGTTAACAGGCAAGTGCAGATAGAGAAAACACATTTACAGGAACATATAATCCTGTAGTACAACAGATCTCAGTCTTTGGTCCTCTTGGTGTTTTGGACTTTAGTTCCCAGAGTCTGTGACCGTTGGCCACGCTGGGTTAGCTTCTAAGAGTTAAAGTCCAAGCCTCCTGGAGGCCCAAAGGGTGGGAACTCCTCCTGTGGCACTAGGAGGCTCTGCTCTTTTCTTCTTCCTTGATTTCTTTACCTCTGACAAGTGACCAAAGATATGTGAAATTTCTGTCTTTTCCTTCCAAACTGAAAGGTATATTGGCATCAATATATCAACAGAGGTTCATGCTCTTCACAACATTTTGGGCTTTGTAGTTCTGTGGGATGGGAGAGTGAATTAAAGGTCAAAGAAATCTCTGCAGCCTCACAGAACACCTCTTTCAGAGGCTTCTTTGGCTGCATCTGCACTGCAGAAATAATGCAGTTTGACAACACTTTAACTGCCATGCCTACATCCTATGGAATCCTAGGATTTGTAATTTGCTGAAGCAAAAGAGCTCTCTGGAAGAGAAGACAAAATATCTCACAAGAACTACAAACCATAGAATCCTATAGCATTGAGCCATGGCAGTTAAAGTGGTGTCAGACTACATTATTTTTGCAATGTAGATGCAGCATTTGAAACAAGCTAGACAATGAAACTACTTCACAATCCGCTTAAGTTTGTAGGATAACTGTACCCATTATTTATAGAGAGACTCAAACATTTAGAAAAGTTGCTTTAGAGAACAATATATGTCAGCCCTCGTATATGTATCCCAGAAAACAAAGAAAAATGCTGGCATTGTAGTCTTCAGAAAAACTAAGTAAATAATCACAAGATTGTGAAAACCTGCAAAATTAACTAGATAAATCAATGAGTTTCTAGCTGCCCTCTGGTTTCTTAGCTTTAGTTCAAAGGCTATTGTTTTATTTCAAGAGATTTTCTTTATATTCATAAGAAAAAGCAATTACAAAGGACAAATCTAATCTTCAAACAAACTGTAATCATTTTGTTTGTTTCATCCCTAGTAGAGCAAAATTGCCTTGATGACCAACATGCTGCCTGTAGATTTTATAGCAGTCAGGTTGTCTATAGGCATCCGATGTTAAATGAAGCCTTGCATGTTTGCATAACTTTTATCTGTAGGCTTTCTAACTTTGTTAAACCATGCACTCTTTTCTTATAGGAGGACTTCTGCTTCATTCTTTTATCCTGATATTATTTCCTTTAGTTTTAACTTGCCAAACAGAAAGATGTTTGTTTTGAATATTTTTCTGTTTCTCAAAACTAGTCAAAGGTGGAAGGGATGCATTTGCTTGGATATTCACATGCAGTCCTTGAAAATGTTTTACATTCAGTGCAGAGTAATATGGAATAACATATTTCATTGAACAGGTAATACTTAATGTTTGTTGACCCTAAGACAAATTCCACAATTTGCAGACGTACCTTTCCTTCTACAGGTTAAGTCAATCAAAAAAGACACAACATTTTTTTGTGCAAGCTTTTGGGACAACAGGTCTCTTAGGTCTAATCTGCACTGCATAAATAATGCACTTTGACACTGTTTTTAACTGTCATGGCTCAATGCTGTGGATTCCTGGAATTTGTAGTTTGCTGAGGCACCAGAGGTCTCTGACAGAGAAGGCTAAATATCTCACAAAATTACAAATTCCATAGCATTGAGCTTGACAGCTAAAGAGATGTCAAACTGCATTATTTATGCAGTGCAGGTTAGATCTTAGTCGAGTGAAGATATTTCAGCAAAGAGCTGAGCTAGAGTGTTTGAAATTATATTGGAAAGCTGGATAAATCTCTCCTTCATTATGAGCTGTATGTGGGCTGGAGGTGAGGAAAGGTCCTGGATTGACCTTGGTTTATATGTTCATGTTTCAGTTTGGTTACCAAAAATTCTGGCCTCATGAAGGAGATCATAGCATTTCAGGAAGAAATTTGGGTCCCTTGCGAGTTCAGAAACTACATTTAACTTCATTCTTGTGGTCAAATAATGAGAGAACCACACAGGAAAAAGAAAGGCATATTTTATATGCTGAAAAATTAAGATTTGGGTTAGGTGTTGCCAGTTTCCCAGTTTTGTCATACAAGGAGAAAAGCCAAAGTCCTGTAAACCCTTGGGTCAGTTCATCTTAGCCTGCTTGTGACCATCTCTATGGCCTTTTGCCTTGGACAGATTGGTTCCTACATCTCTATTAATTAAATCAGATTCCAGAATAGAGATCTGCCCTCCCTCACCCCTATGGAATTATTTACTAAGAAATAGTTGGCTCTCTCTGTGTGTCTTTCTCTCTTTCTCTTTCTCTGTCTCCCCCTCTGTGCTTTGTTTTGTTTCTTTCAGCTCTTGGTAGGCCCTTGAAAATAATCTAATAAAAGTATGTTCCTGGCCAAATTCCAGTTTCTTATCTGCTGTGGAGGGCAAGCTTTCTGGCTGAGCATTCCTCTCTAAGAGTATGTATGTGCATCACCTGTGTTGGAGAGAGCAAGGTTATCTTAACATACAGGTAAGATGGCCATATGCAAGATGACCTTTACAGAGCACAGTCCTGAATTTCAAGGCACCCTCTATTTCTGGGGTGATCAAACTCTGAAGGTCTGGGTCCAATTTCCACTGAGATCTATGGCACGCCACTCCACCCTGAAAAATGAAACCAGAAGGGAAGGAAGTCCACTTTAAATTTTGTAAAAATGCTTTTTGGGGCAACACAATATGTGTTTTGGCTCTGTGTGTTGTTTAAAATGGGAGTCATTACTTCTGTGCTGTTTTTGATGGGAAGGAAAAATTGAAGCAGGGAGGGTGCAGGCCTAGGAAAAAAAAAACAGGCGGTACAGCCATTCAGTCCATGAGGAATATGTGTCTTGGAGGAGAGGAACTTGAGAGAGAGCGTGCAATTGGGACGTTTGTACTCACAGGAAAAGCCACTTCAACACTAAGTTGGTTGGGACTGCACTCTCTTGTATGGACATACACAGTGGCAGAACTATTTGCCTGGGGGGGAATGGGGTGGTGGGGTGGAGGCAACAGATGTCCTCGCCTTGCCTTGCAGTTGGGTGGGAGATGAAGTGAGATAAACATGGCACTGCATTATTTCTAAAGTGTAGATGCATCTCATGTCTTCCTTCATGCCCAGCTCCTTCAACCTTCCCTCATATGTTTTGTTCTTCATACCTCTTATCATTCTTGTTGCCCTTCTCTGAACCTTCTCCAAATTGTCTATGTCCTTAAAAGGAAGCACCCAGAACTGATGGCCTGCCTAATGCAGAATATAGTGGGACTATTACTTTTCTTGACTTGGAAATAAAATATTTAAATAAACAGAAAAGTAGAATGGCGAGAAAGGAAGAAGGGCCAGGCTTACAGGTAGGACTAGAGTGAAACACTCAGGGCTGGGGAAGTAGGAATAAAAGTACAGTGGTCCCTTGGTATTCATTGGAGTTTGGTTCCAGGACCCCTCCTGGATACCAAACTTTGTGGATGCTCAAGTCCCATTATATACAATGGGGCAGTGAAATGTCCTGTGATATATAAAATAGCAAAATCAAGGTTTGCTTTTTGGAATATATATCTTTTTGAAATATTTTCAAGCTGTGGATGGTTGAATCAGTGGCTATGGGGTGCCAGCTGTAATCATACCCAAGATCTTGGGACAGGTTTTTTTGTTTTAACTGTCTTACCATTCTCCTATACAGGGATTACTTTGTCTTATACAGAGAGTCAACAGAACCCCCTGATCCCCTTGTGCCAGAATCTCTGCTTATGTCCTGTGAGGAAGACAGCCATTTTGATTCTTCTCAGGGTGCAACTCAGCAACATCCTCCGCTTCTGTGTTCTGTCTGTTCAAAGGCCTTATTTTTCAAAGCAGCCACTTTTGCATGTTTGTGACAAGGAGTTCAGATTCCCTTATGACATAACATGGTACTGCATTACTGTTTAGCCAACTGACGTGTATGGCAAGCTCCAAGCACAGTCATTCTGTGCAACTAGGCTGCACCAATTTCCACTTTCATGAGCTGAATAAAATTTTCCAATATCCACAAGCCTCAGAGAGGAGGAAGGGGAGCTGAGCAATTCCTAAAATTGCCATGCCTGCAATGAGGCTTTTGAGACCAAGAGTGAACTGACTGAAGGCCAGTAGGTTTTTCAGAGAGGTGACAAGTCAGGCTGATGTGGAGGAGCAAGTGGTGGCAAAACAACGCCAGTGTGGCATTTGCCACACAAAATATTTGCTCAGCCCTGCATCCTGTCTTATCGTGACCTGGTTGACACAGGTGAATATCACCCCATTTTGCTGTGATTTTTGTATATTTACTGCTCCAACCTTTTTCTAAGGCAAGGGGCTATCTATGCTAAATAATTAGCACTATTTGATACCAATTTAGGTCTCACAGCTCCTTCCTATAAAATCATGGGATTCGTAGTTTTGTAAGGAACTTAGAATTTGCTGCCAGAGTCCTTGTGCTGTACTGCAAAGGAATGGAGTAAAGAGAGAAGTGTGTGAATGACTAAAAAAATACAAAAATTACTCCTGCCAAATAAAGATCCAATAACATCAGCAAGGGATTGCTGCCAATTTATATGTGAACTGTAGAAAAACATAGAATAAATGTAAATCATTACAGTAGGCAGTTAATTAACATTTCAGAGTATTCACACAGTTTGTCGAGTAGAAAGACAACATGTATGTGAAACTTTGTTTATGGTGTGTGTGTGTGTGTGTGTGTGTGTGTGTGTGTGTGTGTGTATGGTCACTGCATATAATTAAAATAGGATTTCCCATACAATCTGAGCTAATAAAATAATAAAAATATATATTAAACATTAGCTCTCTAAATTTTCTATCCTTACATTGTGATTATATAGGACCATTTTCCTTTGTGGTGTCATGTGATATCCAAAAACACTTTAAAGGAGAATCCTGCAGAAACCCCTTTCCCCATCTGCACTGGTCACCACCAGCAACATGTCTTGTGGGCATTCAAATACATGTAACAATACTCCCTCTGCAGAGGTTGGGATTTTTAGTTTGGGGACTATAATTTCCGCAATCCCCAGGGAATTGTAGTCCAAAAAGTAACTTTTCCAAACTCTGCTTCTTGTCAACAAGGAGTGGCCATCACTACTGTATACTAAGTTTTTCTTTCAGGAACATTTTCACCTCCTACAACTCTCCCCATTTAGCAGAGGTGGCTTCAATTCATCCCCTGCTGTTCCACTTTCTCAGTTACTTTTAAAATGGCCCACTTTCTCTCTCCTTCTCTCACTTTCCTTCATCCTGGCTTATTTCAACTGCTGCTGAATTCAAAGGGCAAAGGAAGCATTCAGTTAACTCAGCAGGAGGGAGAAGAGATGAAGGATTAGAGACTCTTGCAGGCTCAGGCTTTCCTAAACAGTAAATAAATTCCAAGGGTTTTCTACTTTAAATAGTAGTTTTGTGTTCTTCCTCATTAATAATTTCCCCCACTTGGTTTCCTGGCCACAGCATTTTTATTTCATATAAGGTCCTTTTACCCACCCATCCCCCAATTATTGATTTAATAATTCCTCTGATCCCCCTTCACTACCTTTGTTGTTGTTGTTGTTGTTTACCTTCAAGTCATTTCCAATTTATGGTGACCCTAAAGTGAACCTATTATAGGTTTTTCTTGGCAAGTTTCTTCAGAGGGAGTTTGTCATTGCCATCCTCTGAGGCTGAGAGACTGTGACTTGCCCAAGGTCACCCAGCAGGGAGTTTAACCCTAGTCTCCAGAATCCTAGTCCAATGCTCAAACTACTGCATTAATCAGGTAAATAGACAAATTAAACCACCTGGTTCTGCAAAGTGAGGGTCTGTTTAAGCCTCTTGGTTCTCAGAGTTCCTTGGCAAAGAGCAGAGAGGAAACTAGAAACTTGCAAATATTGTTGCCACTTCATTCTTTTTTCTGCTTGCATTCAATTCCACATTTGTAGATTTTTGTTGTCTCGAGTTGGACCCTCGAATTTTAAAAATGCAAAACATACATTGTTAGTTTTCTAAAGTAAAATAAAAAACCTAATTGACAATAGTGTAATGCTTGCATTAATCCAAAGAAATGTACTAGAGCTGGAGCCTTCCAAATCTCTGAATCAGGCAATTTCTTGCAAAGTAAGCCACTTGGCACAATGGGAATTTTCCAATTGGCAACCACACATAACCTTTTAAATATATACATACACATACACATACACCAGTTTAAGAGGCCAACTTTAAAAAGTCAGATTAACAATACTGTGTCTTTGAATATATATCTCTGTGTGTGTGTGTGTGTGTGTGTGTATATATATATATATATATATAATATTTAAATACATATATAGTATATATTTTCAAAGACACAGCCCTGCTAATCTGGGTTTTTAAACTAAACCTCTTAAATGTATAAAAATATATAAAAATTCAGCCCTGTTAAACTGGCTTTTTAAAGTAAACCTTTTAAATATATATAAATTTATACAAATTCAAAGACACAGCCCTGTTAAACTGGCTTTTTAAAGTAAATCATATATACATAAAAATTCAAACACACAGCCCTGTTCATCTGTTTTTTTTAAGGTAAACATCTTAAAATATATGAAAATATATAAAAATTCAAAGATACAGCCCTGCTAATATGTCTTTTTAAAATTAAACTCTTAAATATAAATTCAAAGACACAGCCCTGCTAATCTGATTTTTTAAAGGAAACCTCTTAAATATGTAAAAATATACAGTATATTAAAAGTCAAAGGCAGAGCCCTATTAATCTGGCTTTTTAAAGCAAACCTTTTAAATATATAAAAATGGATATTAAAAGTCAAAGACAGAGCCCTGTTAATCTGTCATTTAAAAGCAAACCTCTTAAATATATTAAATATATATTAAATATTTTATATTAAATGTTATAATAAATATATTAAATATTTAATATATTTAAGAGGAGATATATAAATTTATACAAATTCAAAGGCACAGCCCTGCTAATCTGGCTGTTTACAGGAAACCTTTTAAATATGTCAAAATATATATTAACATTCAAAGGCAGAGCCCTATTAATCTATTTTTTAAAGTAAATCTCTTAAATATATCAAAACTTATAAAAATCCAGCAGGCGCAGCGCTGCTAATTTGCTTTTTTAAAGTTAAATATACTGTATAACAATCCTCCTGCGCTTTGATTGGACAACGCTCGACGAGCCCTGATTCGCCCGTCTTTCCATCTCCCTTTGCCTGATTGGTCGAGAAGCAGTCGCATTGCCCTCTGGAGGAAGGCGAAGCTGGGCGGGGACTGGTGCCATGGGGGCGGGGCTAGGGCAGTCTCATGCTAGTTTTCACTCAGGTCCGACACCAAGGTATATAAACATCGGCTGAGGCGGTGCTTTCTTCATTCGCCGGAGTTGTAGTTGTTGGTGTTTTAAGGTTTGTTAAGCTGCAGCGATGTCTGGACGCGGTAAGGGAGGGAAGGGTTTGGGCAAAGGAGGCGCCAAGCGGCACCGGAAGGTCCTTCGCGACAACATCCAGGGGATCACCAAGCCTGCCATCCGCCGCTTGGCTCGCCGCGGGGGAGTGAAGCGTATCTCGGGGCTGATCTACGAAGAGACCCGCGGCGTCCTGAAGGTCTTCCTGGAGAACGTGATCCGCGATGCTGTGACTTACACGGAGCACGCCAAGAGGAAGACCGTCACCGCCATGGACGTCGTCTACGCCTTGAAGCGCCAGGGCCGCACTCTCTACGGTTTCGGCGGCTAAGAACAGTGCTTTTTCCTACTAATTAAAGAAAACCCAAAGGCCCTTTTCAGGGCCACCTACGTTTTCTTAGAAAGAGCTGTTTTCTCTTTGGATGCCATATTGGTCAAAAATACTAGACCAACTTTGAGACTAATGAGCCTCAGAGGATGGCGATAGCAAACCCCCCTCTGAAGAAACTTGGCAAGAAAATCCCATGACAAGGTTGCCTTTAGGGCCGCCAGAAGTAATGGCAGAGCTGAAAGGCATAGACCCAAAACATACTGCAGAAATAATCCAGTTTGGGACCGTTTTTACTGCCCTGGCTCAATGCTAGGGAATCCTGGGAACTAGTTCTGGGCCACAATAAACTACCATTCCTAGAATTAAAGCGGTCTCAAACTGGATTATTTCTGCAGTGTGTTTCGGACCCTAGCTGTCTTAGTCTGGAGGAGCCAATGTGCGAAGGGACCTTGTTGCAGCTCATTTGCGACTGAAACTGGAATAATTACAGTGTGCTCACTCGTTACTCGTATTCCTAACGAGTTATTCTTTATGTTGCACAAAGCATAGCAATACCTTCCCTATTGTTTCGATAGATATTCATTTCTTAATTTCCTAGCTGGTATTGCCCTTGATTCATAGGAATGGGGCAAAGATGGCGCAGGGCCATGATGGCCGGAGAACAAAGGAAGCCTCGGAGAAGGAGGGAAAGGTGTGGTTTTCTAGTTACGCGCCACAAAAAAGGGCTGGAAAGCGCGGGAAAATTCAAAATACTCTTTCAATGTAAAAACAGGGTGGCTTGCAATGAAGGCGAGCTGCCGCGAGGTGGCAGCAGAGAACAAAAGGTGATCCTGAAACCTTTATGGGGCCAACCAAAATGCACAAAACAGGCAGCTCTTGGGATTGTGGTTTATTGTGGCACCAGAACTCTGACAGAAAAGCGTAAATGTCTCACAGAACTACAGTTCCCAGAATTCCCTAGCATTGAGCCAGGGCAGTTAAAGAGGTGTCAAACTGGATTGTTTTTGCAATGTGTTTTGGACCTAACCGAAAGAAGTTGCCAACTGAAATGCACAAAATAGGCAGCTCTTGTAGCACCTTTGAGACTAAGGACCAAAACACACTGCAGAAATAATCCAGTTTGACACCACTTGAACTGCGCTGGCTCAGTATTAGGGAATTGTAGTGTAACTGTGGCACCAGATCTCTGTCAGAGGAGATTAAATGTCTCACAAAACTACAGTTCCCAGAATTCCCTAGTATTGTTCCAGGGAGGGTAAAGTAGTGTCAAACTTGGATATTTCTGCAGTGTGTTCTAGGCCTGACTGAAAGAAAGAAGCTGGTAGCATGAGCTTTGAAAGATAGCAAGATAAAGACTCAACCAATGCAAATGAGAAATCTCCCAGGGTCAGGGGTTTCCCAGCAGACAATGAGCACGAACTATCAAGCAGGCATTAACCCTCATGTGCAGACCCTCCCACCCTGACAATGCACATGCAAATCACTCCTGCCTTTCCAGGTCACACAGTATATGTGTGTGTGTGTGTGCGCGCACACACACACACATACCCACCTTTTTCCAGGCAAACATTCTCTGAAGATGCCAGCCACAGATGCTGGCGAAACGTCAGGAAGAACTTCTTCTAGAACATGGCCACAGAGACTTCAGTCTAATTCCTCAGATGCATTTGGTGGAGTGAAAAGCCAAGGACAGGTCTATATATGCCATTGAGAAGACTATAGGGAAATGCACAAAATCCACAAAACACTGATACCTTTATGGAACCAATCAAAATGCACAAAATACACATTGCAAGCTTTTGAAGCTTCACTGGCTTCTTCATCAAGCAAAGGTATTTTTAAAAAACCATACAGGAGAAAGAATGGGGAGGAAAAGACTATCATCGCCCTACATTTTTATTATATATTATAATTTTTATTTTTAATATATATATATATATATATATGTTGTTATATATTTTTATGTTATTATATTTTATAATTTTATTTTTATTATATTTATTTCTATAAGTTATTATATATGTGTGTGTGTTATTATATAATATAATTTTATTTTTCTTATATATTTATTTATTTTTATAAGCTGTTATTATATGTTATAATTTTATGTGTACTGTATTATATATTTTTATTTTATACATTATTATTATATAATTTTATTTTTATTTTATATATATATATATATATATAAGTTGTTATTATATATTGTTTTATTTTTATTTAATATATACATTTATTTTTATAAGTTATTACATATTATAATTTTGTTTTTATTATATATTTTTATTTTTTAATAAATTGTTATTATATTTTTATTATAATATTATAATACAGCCCTGCATTTGGTCAAAAGGTGTTTTGGTTGTTGTCCGCACTTCAGAAGGCATGAGAGGGTATTCATGCAGATGGTCCCCTCTTCCTTCTTGCCATTTGGTTTGGGATATATAGCTCTCTAAGCACATGGATTGTGTATTTAATGTTTTGCAGAATTACTGCAATGTAGTCACCGTGTATAAACAATTCATTATTGCTTACATGCTAAGAGTGGTGGTTTCATTCCCTTACATATTTATTCCCTAGATATATCACAGTTGCATTGGCTTTTGCTTGCATTTTTTCTTTTTCCTGTCAGGGTTACAGTTTGTGAAGAGCATGTTTGCATTTGGCGCATGAAGCTCTTCAGGGTCAAACCAAGGCAGAATGGCAAATGTATGCTGCATTTTATAGTAAGAAATCTGTGGGTGGAACAGCGTTGTTTCCATTATTCTTGGTCTGGGCAACAACTCCCAGAATTCCCCAGCATTGTCTATGCAGGGTCAAACCAACATGATGATAGGAATTATAGTTCTCCAAAATCCGAAAGACTTCAAATTGCTCACCTAATTCAAGTGAATTAATAACTAAATAAATATTCTATATTCATTCATTTATTCAATGTTTATTGTGCTAGCCAAAGGCCATGACAAAAAGCTTACCTAAATACATAATTGGCACAAAGGTACAAAGGGCGAAAGACATCCCATCAATTTAACGTGCGCTTAAAAATTGTTACTGATATGAGGAGGAAAGAGGGGAGAAAACCTTTTCTGAATATTGGTAAACGTATGCATTATGCCATTATAAAAATCCAATTAATACTTTGAGGCTCCGTGGCAATTTATGGCCATTTAATGTAATTCTCTCTTCCTAATCTTTTTTGCAGCCGTGGCAAAAAGAGCCTCTCTGTGTGTTACATTGGAGTCATTGGAGCCGCTCAAAGAAATTGAACCAAATCTACCAGAGAGCTCCCACTTTTGTTTATTCGACATGTGTGTTAGGGATTTCTCTCTAGGGTTGCTATACAATGGACAGAAGATCATGCAATGGACAGTGTCCTCCGCCTGAGAGTGACTGCAGACGCATAGTCTCTTCTCAAACAGCACTTTGTTGTAGCATCCATCTAAAACCACAGCCGGCATTACTTGAAATTGTAGCTCAGGAAAGGCAAGTCTTAAGGTAGGCGCCTTAAGTTTGGCCAAGTATTTGGCTCTAAAATGTATATTCTATATTAACAGTGCAGTCTCTGTACTGTGAGTACAATACTCCAAATGATGTTGGTTGTTAACTCCCCCCATTCTCCACGACTGTCTATGCTGGCTGGTGCTGATGGGAGTCACAGTCTAACAATATCTGGAGTATAGAACATGGCCACATAGCCTGAAAAACCCACAGAAAACTATGGATGCCAACCATTAAAGCCTTCAACTTCGCAATATCTGGAGTACTTCATGTTGTCCACCTGTCATAGAGTGAAGTAGATCTCTCAGGGCTCATGAGTTCATTGTTGCACACATTTAATTAATTCTTGATTTATGTCAATATTATCACAGGGTTTTGTTGCCCATAGTGATTCAGAAGAGGCTTGCCATAGCTGCCCTGTGAGGCTGAGAGAGCGTGACTTGCCCAAGGTTACCCAGTGGATTTCCATGGCCGCCAAACATGGCATTTCCATATTTGAACCCTGGTCTCCTGGAGTCTTAGCCCAGCATTCACATTGCTACTCCATGAGGCTTAAGACCATCTATCTATCTATCTATCTAAACAGTTTCCTTTAAAGTCAAGAATAAACTTCTTCAGTTCTTATCTTTACACTCTTCTGTCTAATTTCTAAAAGAGGTTAAAGCTAAGTGGGGAAAACCCTCCCTGACCTCCAAATACTTTCCAGTGCCAAGGAATGTTCCGGCTCGGCTGCTGTGTAACATTCATTTTGAACTGCAGTCTTATAAACTTCAGACCCGTTTCTTAAATGCCAAAGCCAGGAAGGGATTTATTTGCCCAGGTCCAAAGGATCCTTTTCATAAGAAAAGTGCTGATTTCAAATTGATACCTGTCTTACTGGATCTCAGGTCATCCTTCTGTACTTACAGGTCAGGCTATTGCAGCTGAATACACACACACACACACACACACTCATCCCTCCATATTTGAGGCCTTGATATTTGCAGATTTGATTATTCACAAATTTGATTAATATGTTCTCTCTAGGAATCTCTAGGTCCTCCAGTGGAACTCTATGGTCAACTTTAACTAAATGTTGCACTGAAAGACCTAGAGATTCCTAGAGAGAATACTCTACTTGGCATTTGTAGCTTCTCCAGTGCAGTTCTATGGTCAGTGTCTGTCGGACATTGGCCACAGAGTTGCATTGGAGGACCTAGAGATTCCTAGAGAGGTGTCCTCTCAGCTGAAAACATGGTGCTTTTGTTATTTGCATTTTTCCATATTCACGGGGGACTTGTGCCTTGAACCCTAGCTAATATGGAGGGACAAGTGTATATATAATTTAAAAATCTGACAAACACACAAAGATGGCATTAGCTTTCTCCAGTGCAGAAGGGTATGAATTACAGTTAGAAGACTTGCACTGAAACAGATGCCTGTTGATAACAAGACAGAGGACACAGAGTAGATCAAAATGAGATCCTATTGAAAAGATACAGTCTGAGTGTTAATGACAGAAAGTTGTCAAAAGGAGGTGAATGGTGTGCACTACAACAAATGAGAGAGAGAAAGTCCCTTTGTTAAAATGAATTATCCAAATCTCATCAGAGTCGAGATGAAATCTGATAGAGGCAAATCTCCTAAAGAAGTCTGCTCTGTATAAATGAAAGGATACCAGTTTGCCAGATATGAGCAAAGTTACAGCACAACTAACTCACTGAAACACAACTAACCCAGACTGACACAAGTTAGTTGTGTTTCAGTGCTGCAACATGCCTCACATCTGGCAAATTGTGGCCCCAGTCCACTCTGGGTGCTCCGCTCTGGGCCCCACAACAAACTCCAGCTCCCAGAATTCCATAGCCTTCAGCCAGAAAGATTTAAAGCAGTGCCAAACTGGGTTATTTCTCCAGTGTGGATGCAGCCTTTGTTGCAACAGGTTGATTCAACTGTCTCTTTGCAGATGGTTATGCTGTCCAAGGCTTTGGGAACACTTGCCTTTATCCACTTGCGCATATTTAGGGGTTTGAACTGTAACAAGTCTGTTGTCACATGTTTAAATGCATCCCATGTTAGGATGTTGGGAAGCTGGAGCGTGTCCAGAGGAGAACGACCAAAATGGTGAAGGGTCTGAAAACCATGCTTTATAAAGACCAACTTAGAGAACTGGGTATGTTTAGCTTGGAGAAGGTTACAAGGTGATATGATAGCCCTGTTTAAGTATTTGAAGGGAAGTCATATTGAGGATGGAGCAAGCTTGTTTTCTGCTGCTCCAGAGAACAGGACCTGGAACAATGGTTGCAAGTTAACAGGAAAAGAGATTGCAGCTAAACATTAGGAGGGATTTCCCTGACAGTAAGGGCTGTTTGAGAGCGGAACACACTCCCTTGGAGAGTAGTGGAGTCTCCTCCTTTGGAGGCCTTTAAACTGAGGCTGGATGCTTTGACTGAGAGTTCCTGCATGGCAGAATGGGGTTGGTCTAGAATGGATGGCCCTTGGGGTCTCTTCCAACTCTAGGATTCTGTTATTCCAAATTAGAGGCTTTTCTCTGGACAATCCTGGTCCAAAGGGCATGAATGAATGAATGAACAAATGCATGAATACATACTTGAGACCCTTCCAAGGGCTTTCCAAACTGGAACCTTTTCTGTGGACAATCCTGGCCTCAAAGTGAGTGAGGGAAGGAAAGAGTGAATCCATGCATGCAGAGGGATCTTGTAGCACCTTTGAGACCAACTGAAAGAAAAAGGTTGGCAACGTGAGCTCTCTGAGGGATTGAATGGCTCTGACTGTCAGAAAGTTCTTCCTAACATTGAGGTGGAATCGCTATTCTTTTAGTTTGAATCCATTTTTCCAGGTCCTAGTTTCTGGAGCAGCAGAAAACAAGCTTGCTCCAATCTCAACATGACACCCCTTTAAATAGTTAAACATGGACCAAATGCATCTGAGGAAGTAGGCTGAAATGTACCAAAGCTCATGCTGCCAAATTCTTCCTTTCAGGGGCTACAAGATCTCTCTACATGCAGACATTCATTCATTCACTCACTTTGGGGCCAGCTACAAGATCTCTCTACGTACAGATTGTACAGACTAAGGTCCAGAACACACTGTAGAAATAATCCAGTTTGAGACAGCTTTAATACCCCTGGCTCAGTGCTAGGGAATTCTGGGAACTGTAGTGGTTAGCCTTCTCTGTCAGAGAGCACTGGTGCTAAAATAACAATTCCCAGGATTCCCCATCATTGAGCCAAGGCGGTTAAAGTAATGTCAAACCGGATTATGCAGAGGAGCCCCC
>NC_056527.1:107835128-107837430 GCF_019175285.1 Sceloporus undulatus
GCTCTTTAAGGCGGATGTTGTGGGTGGCTCTGAAAAGAGCCTTTGGGGTGAAGGAGGGCTCCCTGAGTCCGGGGGACGGAGGCTCACTTCTTCCGGGGGGGCTTGGTCTTCTTGGCCTTAGCCTTGACCGCCTTGGCCTTGGCGGGGCTCTTGGCCGCCTTCCTGGGCGCTGCCTTGGCCTTCTTGGGGCTCCTCTTGGCCCCCGTCGCCGCCTTCTTGGGGCTCTTCTTGGGCGGGGGCTTCTTCTTGGCTCCCGCAGAGGCCTTCTTGACCGCCGCCGGCTTCTTGGGGCCTTTCTTGACCGTGGCCGGAGCCTTGGCCCTGGCCGCCTTCTTGGCCGCTGGGGCCCTGGGCGGCTTGCCCTGGGGCGCCTGGCGCTTCTTGTTGAGCTTGAAGGAGCCCGAGGCGCCGGAGCCCTTGGTCTGGAGCAGCGTGCCTTTGCCCACCAGGCTCTTGAGGCCCAGTTTGATGCGGCTCTTGTTCTTCTCCACGTCGTACCCGGCGGCCGCCAGCGCCTTCTTCAGGGCGGCCAGAGAGACCCCCTGGCGCTCCTTCGAGGCCGACACCGCCTTCGTCAGCAGCTCCGTCACGCTCGGCCCCCCCGACCCTGCTGCCTTCGCTGCCTTCGCCGCCCTCGCCTTCCGAGGGGCCTTCTTCGGGGACCGAGCCGCCCCCGCCGCCGCCTTCTTGGCCGGAGCCTTGGACGGAGGGGAGGCCGCCGGGGAGGAGGCCGTGGCCGCGGGGGCTGCAGCGGGGGCTTCGGGCGCCGTCTCCGACATGATTATGAGGGCGAGGCGGGATGGAAGAGGTCCCCGCTCTCTCTGAGGCTTCTTCTAAACGAGGCACTAAGGGCTCCCTCCAAGCGCCGGACTCCGACCGACTGAGCGCCAGCTCCCCGGCGCCCGGTATTTATAGGGCAGGCGCTGCGCCCTGATTGGTCAACGCCCGGAGCCCCCCCTCGAGCGCCCCAAGATTGGCCCCGCCCCTCCTGGCTCTGGCTCTTTGGGGGGTCCTCCCTTGGGCCCCAAAGGAATGGAAGGGAGGGAGGGAGGGAGGGATGGAGGGAGCCCTTGGCTCCTCTCGGCCCTGGCCCTCCCTCAGGGGCTTCTCCCTCCCAACTTTGGGGGCTCCTCTGCCAAAAGCACCAGGATATTTCGAAATGAATCCAAAGGTATAGCTGTGTTAGTCTCTAAAATCAGGAGGCAGACAGAGCTTGGAGCACCTTTGAGACTCACTGGAGGAAAGGAACTGGCAGCAGCACGAGGAGCGGGGACTTCAGTCTACGGAAAGCTCATGCTGCTGCTGCTGCTGCCAACCTCTTTCTTGCAGTGAGTCTCAAAGGTGCTGCGAGATCCCTCTACATTCATCCATTCATTCATTCCTTCACTCTCGCACTTCGGGGCCAGGATTTCCCGGAGCAAAGCCTCCAGTTTGGAAAGCTTTAAACAGTTTCTAAAACCCACGTTCAACCTCTTCCTTTGCTTTGAAAGACCTGAGTCCGGAATGTACCCACAACACTTTCCAGGCCATCCACTTCAGGGCCTCAAAGGGAGGGAGGGAGGGAGGGAGGACCGACCCCTTTGGGCCCTCTTGGCCCTCCCTCGGGGGCTTCTCCCTCCCAGTTTTGGGGCCTCCTCTGCCAAAAGCACCAAGATATTTCGAAATGAATCCAAAGATATAACTGTGTTAGTCTGTAAAGTCAGGATGCAGAGAGAACTTGGAGCAAAGAAATTGGCAGCATGAGCTTTCGACTTGAAGCCACACAACAACAAAACCCATGATGACCAGCCTCTTCCTTTGGTCTGAAATACCTGGGTCTGGAAAGTACCTGCCACACTTTCCAAGCCAGCCATGTCTTGTTCTGTTGGCCTCGGGCACAATCGATCACATCAGTTCCCGTTCTCTGACTCGACTCTAAGGCCAACGTTTCCTGGGGTTTTCTGGAGATGCCCTCCTCTGAGGCTGAGAGAGTGTGACTTTCCCAAGGTCGTCCATTGGGTCTCCATGGCCAAGCCAGGATTCGAACCTGGTCTCCATTGCACCACTTTGTCTAACTCTGTGAACTGGGAAATGTATTCTTTCTTTTCTTTGCCTTCTCTAATAATTCTGTCCTTGCTCTAAATTTAATATTATTATTATTTGATTATTTCGTTTCTTTTCCTTCTCTAATAACTCTCTCCTTGCTTTAAACTCTTTTTCCTTCTGTCCATCATCAGAAATGCTTATTCTTTATTATAGCATGTTTAAGGGATTGCTTTGTAATCTGCATTGATTCCACAAAGAAAAGGCAGAATATTAATAA
>NC_056527.1:107837440-107846726 GCF_019175285.1 Sceloporus undulatus
TAATAATAATAATAATAATAATAATAATAATAATAATAATAATAATAATATGTTCTAAATTGAAGTGCATGGGGCATGTAGAGCCATGAAGAGTAAATGGGAGAATAAATAGGTTTTGCAGACAGATCCTCAAAACATATTATCTGGCAACGAAGGAGCCTTAAATTGATGGAGGAGAACAGCTATATGGAGTTTCTTATAATCTTATCATAACCTTATGCATTAATTTTTTTATTTTAATCCTTCTCACAAGTTTTCCAATAATTTATAATATATATATATATATATTTCAACATCATGAGTCATAGTTAATAAAAATAATGGAGGTGTTTGAAATATCTCCGTCATCTTGTTATAGATCAGTTTCCAAAGTTTTCTTGCCACTTCACACTTCCGCCAGACATGGAAGAGCATTCCTTGAGGGTCTTGGCACTTCCAATAATTGGTTTTTCCAGTATTGTATATAACTTTTAATTTCTTTTAATGGAATTTTCAGTATTAAAATGCCCAATTGGCATCAGAATAGAAGTCAACAACCTGAAACCTTCTATGCCAACCTCAGCCTTTCCTCTCTTATATCTCATTGTATCATTATTTATTTCTGTAATGCAATAGCAATTGGGTAGCCTTCTGTTATTCTTATTCTTATTATTTGCTTTTATAGCAAATTGCCATGATCTTGTTAACAAATGTACAGTGAGAGAAAATCTGGACCTGTTCTCTGGAGCAGCAGAAAACAATCTTGCTCCCTCCTCAATATGACATCCCTTCAAATATTTAAACAGGGCTATCATATCACCTCTTAACCTTCTCTTCTCCAGGCTAAACATACCCAGCTCCCTGAGTCATTCCTCATAGGGCAAGGTTTCCAGACCTTTCACCATTTTAGTCACCTTCCTTTGGATACACTCCAGTTTCTCAACATCCTTTTTAAACTGTGGTGCCCAGAACTGGACACAATATTCCAGGTGGGGCCTGACCAGAGCAGAATAGAGTGGCACTATTACTTCCCTTGATCCTGACACTAGACTTCTATTGATGCATCCTAGGATCACATTGGCCTTTTTAGATGCTGCATTGCACTGTTGACTCATGTTCAACTTGTGGTCCACTTTCACATGTATAAATCTCCTTAAGCCATGTGTCCCCCATCCTATATCTGTGCATTTCATTTTTCCTCCCTAAGTGCAGTACCTTACATTTCTCCGTGTTGAATTTCATTTTGTTAGCTTTGGCCCAGATTTCTAATCTATTAAGGTCATTTTGAATTTTGATCCTGTCCTCTGGGATATTAGCTACTCCTCCTAATGCCAAACCATCACAATTGGATCAGGACCTTGGACAGCTTCTTTAAAGAACATGAAGCCACCGCACCCCCCTTTTGCCCTGGAAGCCTCCAGCAAAGAGGCCCTTGCTCTGGCACCACTCTAGAAATCATCAGCTCCATTTCCATATATATAACACTGGAAGAGGAGAACATAATATTTCCCCCCACTTTGTCTTAGGTGGCAAAATATCTTGGGTCATCCCATCCATCTTAGTAGCTCCAGGAGATGTTAAGGCACAGAAATGTTATTCGGTGTTTCTCAAGCTATCTTTATTTTATTTTATTTTTATTATTGTCAGTTTTAAAACATACATACACAAAAAGAAACGAAACTACAAATAACAAACAAACAAACCCATATACAGAACATTTTAAAAAAGACATTATAGTAACACAAAACTAGACATTATGACTTCCTCTTCTGGTTTGTTTAATCTATTTCATATCAATTAGATTACCTTTTACTTTCCTATGGACCAGCAGCTAGTGGCTTATGTTATGTTAAGGGATTCTAGGAACTGTGGGTCAAATTGTAGGTAAAACTTCTACGTTTTGCTCTAGGAGGCCAAACTGCATTGACTGGAGGTATGAGGAAGGGCTATACATTCCAGGATATTATGTTGTTTTTGCTACTCTTCTCTGTTCCAGAGTTACCAAAAAAAATTGTCCCACAATGAAAAGGTGAACAGACTAGAAAACTGGGCAATAGCTAACAAAATGAAATTCAACACAGAGAAATGTAAGGTACTGCACTTAGGGCGGAAAAACGAAAAGCACAGATATAGGATGGAGGACACCTGGCTGAATGAAACTACGTGTGAAAGGGATCTAGGAGTCCAAGTAGACCACAAGTTGAACATGAGTCAACAGTGCAATGCAGCAGCTAACAAGACCAATGCAATTTTAGGCTGCATCAATAGAAGTATAGTGTCTAGATCAAGGGAAGTCATAGTGCCACTATTTTCTGCTCTGGTCAGGCCCCACCTGGAATATTGTGTCCAGTTCTGGGCACCACAATTCAAAAAGGACATTGAGAAACTGGAGCGTGTCCAAAGGAGGGCGACTAAAATGGTGAAAGGTCTGGAAACCATGCCCTATGAGGAACGACTTAGGGAGCTGGGGATGTTTAGCCTGGAGAAGAGAAGATTAAGAGGTGATATGATAGCCCTGTTCAAATATTTGAAGAGATGTCATATTGAGGAGGGAGCAAGCTTGTTTTCTGCTGCTCCAGAGACTAGGACCCGGAGCAATGGATGCAAACTGCAGGAAACGAGATTCCACCTCAACATTAGGAGGAACTTCCTGACAGTAAGGGCTGTTCGACAGTGGAACAAACTCCCTTGGAAAGTGGTGGAGTCTCCTTCTTTGGAGGTCTTTAAGCAGAGGCTGGATGGCCGTCTGTCAGGGATGCTTTGATTGTGATTTCCTGCATGGCAGGGGGTTGGACTGGATGGCCCTTGTGGTCTCTTCCAACTCTATGATTCTATGGTGTTTTCTCACACAGCACACCTAAACACTTCTTTTAGCATCCTCTTATGTGATCTTGCCTATTCTGCTGCTCTCCAGATGTGCTAAATGCACTAAATAACAGCTCCCATAATCCCCAGCTACTCCCATAATTCCTAGTTAGTGGTGGATTATGGACTCAGAGGTAGAACACAAAGGTAAAGGATCCTGAAGATTTGAAAACTTACCACTTTTTAAAAAGCTGTTCTGCTTGGTTTTGGAAAGGTATCACAGTCACTAGATTTTGGAGATGGAAGGGGTTGGGATATTTTGCTGTTTTACCGGTGCATTTGCAGGTATTGTTTTAGGACAGGCAGAAACTATTTTTGATATTCTGCTTCTTTATCCTAATGTGACAAGTTCAATAAACCCCTATTGTAGATTCCTTTCCCTTTTATAGGTAACTATTCCTTACTTAGCAATGAAGTAAGCAGAGACATCTTGGATATCAGAGGAAGTACTTTTTTGTATTGCTAATGGAATTCAAATGTTAAATCTGTGAAAGAAAGGCAGCATATGTATGTATGTATGTATGTATGCATGTATGCATGTATGTATGCATGCATGCATGTATGTTCTAGTCTGGAGTCTGGAATGCTTTGTTCCCAGTTCTACATGGCCAGGAGGAGGAAAGGGATGCCTGGATAGATATCACTTCGAACTATCTCAACACAAATAGTTCATGCTATCTCAAAACAGAACAACATCTTGATAAAATGCAGCCCTGTGACTAACATTGCCATACTATTAATTTTTTTCCTCCTGTTTGATTTTTAACACTTTTGCCTGACAAAGAAGGCAGTGGAGGTTCGAAAGCTTGCAACATGTATAATGTGCATTTTGGCTGAATGTATAATGTATAACATGTATACAACATGTATAATGTGCATTTTGGCTTAATAAAAGTATCACTGTTTTGTAGATTTTAGATGTCATTGTACTTTGCTCTATGTCCAACACAGCCATACCCCTGAAGACACCCTGCTTACTTTTGGGCAGTCTTGTTAAAAATCATTATTTGCCTTTGTTTACCCTTTGTGATTTTTAAAATGAAAAAGTAATATAAAATGAGAGACATTGTTGTCAGCTTTTGAAGTCTAGGACTGAAGTGTCACCTGGTGCAGTCCATACCCCCTGGATTTTCCACAAAGGGCATTTTAATTGACAGTGCATGCCTTTTCTCTACAAAGGAATCTTGAAATTATTGTTAATAGCTGGATAATAATGGAAGAGTTCACTAGGTGGCAGCAAGAAACAAGCATTTAATAGTCACATCAAGAGTACAGAACTAGCAGGCACATTCTCTGAGGAAAGTCTGGTTTGTTTTTTCCAAGTGGGGACTAGAACATATTCACTTTCTGCTCCTCACTTGCTAGGATAAAAGGTTTTTTTTAAAAAAATTAAATATAATTAAACATAATTTACATTTAAATAATATGGCCAGCATCCATAGTTTTTTGTGGGTTTTTTGGGCTATGTATGTCTAGAACATAGTCACATGGCCCAAAAAACCCACAAAAAACTACAAAAGGAAAAGTGTTCAAAATGAACAATACAATATATATTGGAGACAAGGAAGGAATTTATAATGCAATTAAACCAAAGCAATTTCCTCCTCTACAATGGAGGAAAAACTACAAAAGCTGGGGAAGTCACCAAAGAAGGGTGTAATGGGGAACTGGTTGTGGATAGAGGGGGAAATCCTAAGGACCAGATTTTCTCCCACGGTCAGAGGTTTTTCGGCTCTGGCAAAGAAAATAATTTGACACTAGAAATTTATCTTTTTGTAATGCTAGAGGGGAGTCGGGGCAGGGAGAATCAGGGGGATATTGAAAAATGCTCTCCCTGGTTCAGAGCAGAATTAGAAGATGGGGGCTAACAAGGGGAAGAAGGATTGCTAAATCTCAGGGCTTGGGCCCAAGTCTCGTTTCCAGGGGTCATCTCCCAGTGGGATGGGAGACAAGGGTGCAAATTCTCCAGTTTTGGAGGGATCAGCTCCAGTCATGAGGCTGGGTGCAAATTTCCCACTCACCTAGTAGAGCAGCGGTTTGCTACAATTTGCAAGGCTTAATACTATAGTTTTGGAGGTGCAGTTTACAAAGGCTTGCAAATATGGTGTGTGTGTGTGTGTGTGTGTGTGAGAGAGAGAGAGAGAGAGAGAGAGAGAGAGAGAAGCTGTCAGCAACTGTTGCTGATACTTAATGGATAATGCTTAATGATATCCCTGGAGTTGTTCCTAGCCAGTGGCATCTTAGGAAGGGGCTGGGGGTCCAGACCACACTGGATGACACCCAGAAGAGGGCTGACACCTGGTTGGGCCTTCTTCCTTTTCGGGACTGGAGGGGTACATGTGTGTCCTTGCTGGCTGCTCAGTCCCTGGGCTTTCTCTCCGCGGTGAAAGCCTGGGGATGGAGGACCAGGAGGGGCACACTGGGTGATATCATAGTTACTGATGCCTTTGTCCCCAGGTTTCAGGCTTCAACCTTGAAACATCATGGCCTGGGGCAATCTCAAACTGGCAACCCTGCTGAGACGTCACCACATTTCCAAATCCAACAAAGGCATATAGGTGTCATGGTCTGGAATGACAAAGGACCCCACCTCCAAGGCAGGGCTGCAACAGTCAGCTGCAACAGAGGGATAGACCATAGGCTCCACACAGGTTGCAGAACCTGTAAGAGGATGTGGCACGTGGGAAGGTGCAGCCCACCCTACCAAGGTCGATCCTCGATCCAGGCTGAGAGGTTCCCAGCTGTGGGCTGCTGCTGGCTCTGTCTCTCTGGTGATGGGTTCAAAAAGTTCATCAGGGTCAGAGGTCAGGGCATCAAGAGACAAAGCCCAGCCAGGGCTTGGGTCAGGAGCCACGAAGGCTTCGGCAATGCCTGAGAAAGAACTGACAATTGGGGGTACTAGGAGTGTGCGGGGTCGAGCGGGGGCCCTTTGCTGGATTGGTGCAGGAGCCACACAAGCTTCCTGGGAAAGGATGGAGGAGGCCAGGCGGCGAGTAGCAGCTTCAATATCTGAAAAACTCCTGAGGAAGAAAGGGAGACAGAGAAAGGTTTGCTGAAGACAAGAGAATAAATCAGAGCTCATGGCCCTTTCCAAACTATACCAGCCATGGGCAATGGGATGCCCACAGGGCCTTCTTCAGAGTTTGTGGCCTTGCATGATTGCCCAGCAGTGCCTTCCAGGGATGCAGTTTTTCCCAACTAAGTCGCTCTGAATCTACTTGTAGACACTGCTAGGTTCTTTAGAGGACAAGGGCAGGGAAGGAGGTGATGGAGATCAGGCAATCCTACCTGAATATCTGGTTCTGTAGGAACCTCCGGTGATTCACTTTCCTCTTCCTTGGCTTGCTCCGGCAAGGTCTCTGGAGGGTCCGCATGACATGGGTTGCTGCCGTTGACACAAAAGTGCAGAGATCGCGCCCACGCTCATAGGTAGCCAGGGGCCGAGGAGATGCCAGGAATGGTTTGGTTACGGGGCTACTGTTGTGAGGCATTCTCTGTTTTAGTAGAAGGGCCACAGAGGGTTCAATTGAGATTGCTGTCATTTAGTCCCACTCAGACTGTCACTCTGCTCCCCCCCCCCCAAAAAAAATCAGAGCTGGGAAGGATTTTGGGTTTTTTTCCCTTTGTTTCTTTGGACTTCCAGTCCCAGAATACCCTTGTACAGTGCTGCTCAGAGTGGCAGTTCCTGGATTGATGTTGGTTCTTGAGCTGTTGACTGCCGGGCCCTGTTGAGTTTCCAGGAAGGAGAAAAAAACAGTTGTATTCAATGCGCACAAATATGGTGCATGGCCCTGGCATATTCCACACACACACAAATAGTTGTCAGTCCCTCACACCAAATAGCCTGAGAAACCCAGATCTGACCAACATGGCAGCTGCAGAATTCTGACAGTGCCAGTTCAGAAAGCACAACCATCCTATTGGGCCTGACCAAATATCAACCTAGTCCACAAGTGAGGAACCTTCAGCCTGACAGTTGATATGTGCATGTGCGTGCCTTCAAGTTGCCTGTCAACTTATGGCACCCCCTTGAATTTCATAGCTTTTTCTTCAGCAAGAAATACTCAGAGCTGGGTTTTCCAGTTCCTTCCTCTATAGCCTACAGCACCTGGCATTTGTTGGTGGTCTTCCATCTAAGTACTATCCAGTGCTGACACTTCTTAGCTTCCAAGATCTGATGGGATCTGGTACTTTCAGGGTATATAGGCCTGTAAGGGTTGAGGTACTACCCTTTTAATTTTTTCTGTTTTCTTCCAGACATTTCTGGTGGACTGCTGCTGATGAATGACACTTGTAGTACATTCAGCAGTGGCATCCAAACCCTGGACTTTGCTCTCCTTTCCTGTTCCTACAGAAATACTCCCTAAAAGAAGGAGCAGTTATGAACCTTCACCTGCCTCACAGTGTGAAGACTGAGAGGCAGCATGGCACCTATCTTTAAATATCTAAAGGGATGTCATGTAGAAGATGGAGCTGACTGCTATTTGACAGTGGTATAGACTGTCTCAAAGAGTGGTGGACTCTCCTTCTTTGCAGGTTCTTAAACAGAGATTGGATGGGCTTCTTTCAGGAGTGCTTTAGGTTTGCATTTCTGTATGACAGAGGAATGGACTAGGTGGTCCTTATGGTCTCCTCCAGCTCTAAGATTCTGTGACTTTATGTTGTATCTGCCTGTCAGTGGATCCCATCCTGAATAGCCATAATTTCAGAAGCAGGACATCAATTCCCTTTGGATGACAATATATTTCATTTCTGTCTCTTAAATGATCCATTGTCATTTGTGGTTCTGAGGGTGGTGACCAGAGTCGGCTGGTGGCTTCCATGTTGTTGGGGCAATGAATCTGCTGTGGGGTTTAGTTCAAATTTTATAGGATTTCTCCAAGTTGTTCAGCCTATTTTGGGGATAGCTCCTTTTTCATTTTGACCCTCCATTGAGATGGAATCCACCAGTTGCTTTTGCTGATTGATTATAAAGGAAAGGGCTTTTTAGGGGTCCCCCCCCGCTACAGAATGATCTCCATAATGGCTCCTACATTCATGCATCGTTATCACCAAATACTTTTTAAAAAAACAGCGTTTTAAACAGACCTTCGTAAAAAGTAACATTTTGGACAACTGCTCTCAGCATCTGCCAACCTCATTGTCTTGTAATCCATAATAAATGTCCCAAGCTCTATTTTTGGTTTTTGTCTTAGTATCATCTAAATACTCAAATTAATTATTTTATTCTCTTCTTTTTGGCAACTTATGTTTCATCCTATCAAGGACTATTTTAGCTCTTTGTGATTAGTTTCAGTGACTGCACTTTGTATAGTTTATGCTATCTCTGGTTTTGTTTTGATTTTTGAAACGTTGTCCCATTTCCATTATACAACCACTGCTGCATAATGGGGAGCAACATAGTGCAACAAATATGTGATGGATGCCAATGCACATGGCTATCATCATTTATTATTATTTCACTTATTTAATTAATGTATATCCCACTTGTCTCTCATATGGGATCCAAAGCAATGTAATGCACAGTGCACAAGAGTCAGGGCAATGCAAAACTACACAGCAAATGCACATTTGCACACTATTTTTTGAACATCCATGTAGAGGTAAAAGAGCCCTCTCCCTTATTTCAGCTGGCAACCCTAAGTGTGGCGAAATATTATCTTCTTCTTTTCTCCATTCCCTATTTCTTGGCAAGGTGATCTTTCCCATAATCCTTAACAGCATATTTTGCACAATATTACATCACCCAAATAGCTTTCCGACAAATAAAACAGTGTTGCACCAGATTAAAGGAAACCCCATTCCCAAAGCCAATCCTAATTCCACATACCTGTTCTTAGAAGAAGAGGTTTGGAAAGGTGGATTTCAAGTAAAGCCACCAATACCTGTTAATGTTGCTGCCTTCAAAAACTCCTTCATCTGCCTCTGCCACTTCTTTTCCTGAGGCTGGCTGCTCAGAGACTGGTACCCAGCACAGAATAAAGGATGTCAAAGATGCTCAAAAGCTCCTCCCCTTTCCTTCTTCGTGCTCCCATTCCCATCCTTGCCAAGGAAAATCACATCCACTACAGTCAAACTGGCACAGGATTGACATTAATTCTTGCAGGGAATTTATTGTTGCTCTTAGATAGGAAGGACATTTTGGTCACCCCACTTCTCAGAGTTGCTAGATCTCTGGCTGGATCAGGTAAGATGAACTTGCCACTCTAACACCCATATTGCTCTTTTCCAACCTGTCACCTTCCGGATGTATAAGAATGCAGTTCCCATAAGGTTTGGCTAGTCTAGTCTTTGAGTTATCTGAGCTTGGAAATTTTGAGCCACAGCTCCCAGAATTCTCAACGTCATAGTCCATCCCCCTACTCTGGGTTTAAAATATTCAATAGTTATAATGTATAGAAAAATGTATAGAAAAAGAGAGGATGGATGGATGGATGGATAG
>NC_056527.1:107846736-107881935 GCF_019175285.1 Sceloporus undulatus
ATCCATCCATCCATCCATCCATCCATCCATCCATCCATCCATCCATCCATCCTCTCTTTCACACACACTCACCTTGCCAAAGTATGTAAGAAGGACATTATTGAAGAATCTGATAAAATGAGATAGGAGAAACTATCATCCCAGATTTCCAGCTTATCCAGCAGATGCAAGATGTCATAACAGTTAGGAAATGGTGTCCCTCTCTAGACTTTATCCCACTGATGGGAATCATAGGGCCCTCCAGATGCAGCTCTATGCAGCCCTCGCCAGCCTGGACGATGGTGAGGAAGGCTGCAGTCCAGCAACAACTGAAGACTCATGTGGCCCCCATCCCTACTTCCTTAAGGCCAAAAGCCTATAGGCACTTGCCAATGAGTAAGTACGATTGAGTTAAGTGGGGTTTACATCTAAGTGAACATGTGCTATGTGTATTTCTCCCAACCTGCATCTTCAGTTCTGTCTTATTCCCTCCTGTCCTGGTCTTTTTGCTCAGTTGTCAGTCCATTTCTATTAAAGCTTTCCTGTTATAGTGCACTTTTCATCAGTTGTCAAACCGAAGGTAGAACACACAGTTTCCCAGCTGATCTCCCAGCCTCACATGAACTAAACTCAGATCTCAGATTTCTGCATCGTGTGCTTTCAGACTGTGGCCTAGGAACAGAAATAAAAGGTGGAGGAAGCTTCACTTGAATAAATTTCTCTCTGTCAGTTCAGTCATTAACAGCATAGGAGCAGGGATAGGGGGGAAAGTTGGCAGCTCTAAGCAGGGCTGCTTTCTGAACTACAATTGCCAGAAAGCCCAGCCAAAAGGTGCTGTAATACAAAAGAATACTTTCAAAACCAAAGGTGGACTGGGAATTCTGGGAACTATAATATAAAAAAATAACTTTCCGATTCTGCCCTAAAGCCATCTTTACACAATACCCATCACAATGTCTTTAGGTCTGCTCTTTCCTCTGCTTCCACAGACTGAGTTCACAGCCTCTATCTTGAGATAATGGACTGTCTACTCCCAATTATGGTTTTTTGTCACATTCCTTGCTGCTGTCACCAATTAGTTTCTGCCTTCATTTTAACCTGCCACCATCCCTGTTTTCCTCCAGTTCCTCCTTTGTAACCCTTCACTTTCAAGCACATCACCAGCAGCTTCCCAATTAGCACATAGTTCTTCCTGGGATGTGGCTGCTATTGCCAGCTGCCCCAATTACAGATGTCTGAGGCCTTCGACACTCTTGGGGCACTTGAGGTACCACAAGGCACCCTGGAGACACCTTCCGTGGCACGGAATTTGCCACCACAAAAGAAGCCAAACGCTTTTCTCCTTTCCCTTCCTCTTCACCCCTTGGACTGAGTTCCCATGATAATGCCAGCAATTATAAAGAAATTGGTCATCATTGCCATCCAAGTAATGATTAAATGCAGATCTTGTGCTCGCAGAAAAGAAGGCAGGTGGAGGGAAGGAGAGAGAGAGCACAGTAATAAATAACCAATTATGGGATCAAAACAGATAGTTAACCAACACTTGTATTTTTCTTTCCCTCAATGTACTGTGTCCAGCCGTTTTATTCTATTTGGCTTGCCATTCTTAGCTGTTTTACTGCTGAAAGGAAAATCAAGATCTTCCATTTCTGAAAATACCATAATACAGTGGTACCTCGGGATACGAAATACCCAGGTTACGAAATTTTCGGGATACGAAAAAATCCCATAGGGAATTATTGTTTCGGGTTACGAATGTTTTTTCGGGTTACGAAAAAACTTTTGGTGCTTTTTTCGGCTTTTTCGCACGGAATCGCGGCTTTTCCCCATTAGCGCCTATGGCAATTCGGCTTACAAAGGCTTTTCGGGTTACGAAAGCGGCCGCGTTACGAATTAATTTCGTAACCCGAGGCACCACTGTATAAAACCACTATAAATTAGGGAAAGGTGTGCATTTATTTTAATTGCTGTTCATATAATATGAATTGTGGGGCAGTGAAGTTACAATAACAGAAATACAATAAGGGAAATAAAGAATATAGACATGACTGTGCATCCTTCTGTGGATCAGATTACATATGTCAGTGACTAGGAAACAGGAGAAAAGGATACAAATTGAGTGGCTAGTTGCACATCACACCACACACACCCCAAAAAAGTAGGGGGGGAAAACCTGTAGATTGTCATAATATCTGCATGCATTAATTTATTTTATGTGTATAAATACACATTTAGAAATAATAGAAATGCAATTAATGCCCTCCCCACAACCGAGAAGATTGCAATCGTATGACTTTTATTTCTGGGTGTAATTTCAAGGTCTCTGTACAGCATTTGTTAGGAAACAGGCATTTCTGCACAACAGTCCTGCCAAGATGTACATATATATGTTCTAAAATGGAGGCTTAGGAGAGCAGGAAATGACTGAAAAGACCTCTGGTCAAGTAGACAGCACCCATGTTGAACTTCTTTATCTACCATCACTGGGTTTGCTATGTTTACTGATTAAACTATTGGAATACTGAATATAGTAGGCCCTTGGTATCTACTGTCTAACCGAAAGGCTTACTAGGAAGTAAGCCCCATTATGTTCAGTGAGGCTTACTTCCACATAAAGATGTACAGGACTTTTCCCTCTCTCCCCCCACTGCACAAAATGAGAGTGCCGCACTCACACCATTCCTCTGAGTACACAACTAGGTGTCCTGTATCTGGCAGTGGGACTTGGCACTCCCACTTCTGCATGTCAGCAAATATCACTGCTTTCCCTCCCTGAAAAGATGAAATCAAAGCCTCCTGCCAAACTCCCCCTGCTTCACCTCAAAGCGCTTGTCACACACAGGTGGCAAAACAAACTCTGCCCATGAACAAAGATCTCTCTTATGTTCACAGACTGGCGAGAGAGGCCAAGGCTTTGCACAGCAGGGAACGGCGGTCAAGAGACATTTTTGTCCAAAACTCATTTTCTCTCCTGGGCCTGACTACTGTCTCTGATTCCTGCGGGTTGTTTTTTTGAAAAAGGGATAGCCTCTTCTGGAAGGGCACAAAAAGAATAAAAGTGGTAAAAAGGAAACCCACCAGTATTTTATTTGCATGCCTTAATGCAAAATATCTCACATGCACAGCCACATTTAAATAGATTGTTTTCCTGCCTTGAAGCCAGTCTGGGACTCTGTGGAGAAACTTGGGTTCAAATCCCTGTCAGCCAGTACTGCTAGAAAGATCGGCTTCCATTGACTTTTCTCTATGTCCTTGACCTCTATAAAATGAGAAGAAGATATAACTTATGTAACCTGTTTTTATTTATGCTGCCAGTCCACTTCCTACAAGATCAAGAGTAATTACAGTAGAAGAAATAAAACAAAAGTCTGCCTTTCTTACCATGCATAATTTTATAAACCTCTGTGCTGAGAGTTGGAATCATGAAGTCTTCTGGTTGTTATTAAATAGCAACTCCCAGCATTTCTCATCATTAGCTATGCTGGTTGAGACTGCTGGGAGTTGCAGTCTATCAATATTTGTAGGACTCTGTGATTCCCACTCCTGTTTTATGATGTTCCCTTTTGCTCATGGTACACTCCTTAGGTGTTCTTTCCATACAAATATAAAAGTGAAAACTTTGAATCTTAAACTCCACTGTCTCAGACTATTCTGCTCTGCCACCCACATACACAAAATCTTACTTTGCTTTAAGATGTAACTGCAAACATGTTTTCTCACTGCAGTGATTCTTACCAAGGACTCGTTTGTGCAAAACTGTTGTTCAAGGTACACCTTAGAATTGGGAAAATGAGATTCTTTGAATGCTGCAAGGGCAAGGACCCAAATTCACCAAAAACATTTTGTTGCCAGAGGCAAAGAACAAAATATCAACAACCCAGCCACCTAAGTCCTGTACGCACTCCAGTTGGACTGTCAGATCACTTGGTACTCATGTGGGTCCACGTCTCACGCTGTACCTGAAGGCACACACCTTCCAACTGTCCTGATTTAGCAGGGACAGTCCTGATTAATCCTTTGAAATTTCCAGCTGCTTTTAAAATGTCAGCACTCCCTTTCCCTTTGCACCCCACTTACTCCAATTAGTGCAAATTAGTTTAAAGTGCAAGAGCAGCTTGCATTTAATTAACTCAGCAGAGAGGAG
The DNA here is from genome assembly GCF_019175285.1 of Sceloporus undulatus. NCBI lineage: Eukaryota > Metazoa > Chordata > Lepidosauria > Squamata > Phrynosomatidae > Sceloporus > Sceloporus undulatus. The sequence goes on from NC_056527.1 coordinate 107,850,860, forward strand.
AGTCAGAGGGACAGAATCTTACCTTTCCCAGTAGGCTCAGGCAAAAGCAAACTACTGCAGCTTCTCCTAACTTGTGTGTTGCTCCTCATTAATAACTTTTGCCATCAATGTTGCTTGACCACATGCCCCATCTGTGGACAATATGAGGGCAGCAGGTAGGTTTAAACCAGGTTGCAGGGTAGATACAGATGAGAAACACAGTTTTGTCTTCTAACAAATGAACACAATACTGAAATAGAGGTGGAACTGCAAGAAGGACTGCTAATGCTGCTGATACACCGCATCCCATGCTATGTTTCACTGTGCTTCACTGCTTAGGAATACTGTAAGTGGCTCTCCAAAGATTTGTTGGTCTGCAACTCCCATCAGTCTTTGTCAGCAAAGGGACACTGAGAGTTTCAGTTCAGCAACATCTGGAGGGCCACATGTTCCCCATCCCAACCTAATGAGAGGACATTCAAGGAACATTCCATAGCTTCCCTTTACCAACATATAGATAATAATCTGATTCCGAGTTGAAATTGCTCTGCTTCATCTCCTGGGGATCATGATTCCCACCAAGTCACTTCCCCTCAGGCAGGGTGACCAGATGTCTTAACCTCAAAGGATGACAAGACACTGCAACATATAGGACATTCAAGAAAAAATGGAGAACATTACAAAATAAAAGCTAAAAACACTGATAGAAATATAAATTCATGCTTCTCAGTCATGCTCATAATGGAGGACATTTTGAAATTTCTCCTGGACAGAAGGTTGAAATGAAAAGCATGTCTTGAAAAAGATAATGTCTGGTCACTCTGCCTCCCCTCCTTGTCCTTGTGAGTTTTTGCCCTATTGGCAACAAAATTGCAGTGGAAGTTGGGACTTCACTACTTGGCTCCACAGTGTGTGTGGATGGCCCATAGAAAACTGAAAGATGAATAGTCTTATGACTTATGGCTTTCTTTCCCCCTTTGCATAGTCTCTCTGTCTCTTTCATCTACCCCACAATTCTCTCTAGTCTTCCCCCACCTGGTAGCCAGACGCATTTGGGGTGGAATACTGGAAAGAGCAGAGAGCATGACTCCTTGTGTCCTCCCTTGGCTGCCACCTCCCAAATTGAAGCCCAAGGACAGCAGGGGGCTTCTGGCCGCCAGTGCCTGGATTGTACACCAGCGCCAGCATCTCACAGAAAAATAAACCGAGAAGTAGCAGCGGTAGCAACAGCAGCACCAGATGTGGGGCAGAGGAGAAGGGCCCACACCTCAGCTAACAAATACTCATCTTCATGTCGAAAGCATACATGATCTGTTTTCCACACATCCCACACCTCCCCAAGCCTCCGCCCCTTTCCCCTCTGATGCGTCTTTTTTCACACAAACAAAAATTACTTGAAATCTTACAGCTACGAGATTGGACCCACAATCACAAGAGAACCTTCAAATCAACTCACACAGAAACGATAAATAATATCAAGCCAATCAATCAATCAATCAATCAGTCAGTCAATCAATTTTAGGCTGCATCAATAGAAATATAGTGTCTAGATCAAGGGAAGTAATAGTGCCACTGTATTCTGCTTTGGTCAGGCCTCACCTGGAATCCTGCATCCAGTTCTGGGCATCACAGTTGAAAAATAATATTAACAAGCTGGAGCACGTTCAAAGGAGGATAACTAAAATGGTGAAGGGTCTGGAAACCATGCCCTACGAGGAACAACTTAGAGAACTGGATATGTTTAGCCTGCAGAAGAGACAGTTAAGAGGTGATATGATAGCCCTCTTTTAAATATCTGAAGTGGTGTCATATTGAGGAGGGAGCAAGCTTGTTTTCTGCTGCGCCAGAGAACAGGACCAGGAACAATGGATGCAAACTACAGGAAAAGAGATTCCACTGAAACATTAGGAGGAACTTCCTGACATAAGAGCTGTTTGACAGTGAAACACATTTCCTTGGAGAGTAGTGGTGGGGTGTCCTTATCTGGAGGTTTTTAAATAGAGGCTGGATGGCCATCTGTGGCTGGTGCTTTAATTGGGAATTCTTGTATCACAGGGGGTTGCACTGGATGGCCCCTGTGATCTTTTCCGCCTCTATGATTCTACAATTCTACAGTACTAGCTACCTCAAAAATTTGAAAGACAATTTTAAAATATATAATAGCAGAATCTCGTCGACTGCTGGAAATGCACCCTCCTTTGAACAGAGAGAACAAAGAATGGAAGTGACATGACATAACTGAAGCAGGGTGAACAGTTAAATCATGCCTACTTTTAACAATGTGGATCTCTTTAACAGTGCTAAAGAGATCCACACGTGCATAATAGTGTGAATGCAACAACACTGGCAGTCATTGACAGGTATCTATCCTTAATGCGAAGTAGTGCTATAACAACAGAAGGGCAACTAGTTAAAAATGTCTCAGCACTGACATTGTGCAGTAAGGGGAAGGCCAAGCTGTTGCATCTCCACATCAATAACCTCTCTAGAGCCTCGTGTGGTAATCTCCAGTGTCAAAGAGTCCCTGAGAAAGATGTGGAAGGCTTTATTTGTGCCTGAGTGCAGCTACAGCGCAGGTGAGGCCCGCATCCACCTGTCACCCCTTGGAAATACAACTTTAGTTCCCATGGCATGGTTAAGAGGCTCCTATATATGAAGGAGATTGTATTGATTGTGTGAGTGCAGAGACAGGCTTTGTTCATGTTTATTTCACTATTCTTTATCATGCCTTCACAGGTTTGAGAGCTGTGACGTTCTCCCTGTGGCTGAGCCTTGCTTGAGGCCCAAACATTCCTTCATAGGTTCCTAGTGGCTCCTTGCTTGTGCTAGATGTCTCCAATGCTCCCTCCTTTCCATCCCAGAAAGCTCTGCATCAGATGGTCACAAGGTTAGACAAACCCAGCAGCGCCAACCAAGTTTGCTTTGGCCAAGGGTCTGGTTTGCTGGCGAGGATTCTCCCCCTCCACATTCTCCCCCTTGTTTAGCACAATCCACAATTCAAGCCAGGAATAAACTCTTTTCAAATCAAGCCGGTATGACCACCAGCTGAAGAAGGAGGGTGTGTGTGTGTGAAGGCAGATACTGGTAGTGTGGTTGTCTAGGGGACATCTAAGGGCAAAGGGACAATACAGGGAGACTGTGGCATCAGTATGTATGAAGATAAGACTGCCACTCACAAAGGACACAAAAATAATATGATATAGCGATATCTGTAAACGTATCATAGAACAGGACATGAAGAGTCAGAGGATTGCCAGAGTGAGTCTCCGTACCTTTAATGGTTGTGTAGAAGAGGGGATTTCAGACATTTTACTTGTCATGCAACCAGGGAAGAAGCCACAGGCCTTATGTACATCCCCCCCCAGTTTATTTATTTCTTTATTTCTTTATTATAATTATTATATTTATTTATATCTCAACCTTCTCCCAAGGCTGGGACTCAGGGCGACTTACAACAATAAAAACACTATACAGTTTAAAACATACAAAATAGTATATTAGAGTTTTAATATTAAAATATTAAAATAAAGTTCCCCCTGGGCTCACTGTGGCCTGTTACAGACTGCCAAAATAAAGCTGCTTCGGGTCTCTTTGGAGGTATGCTGTTTAAATGATGCATGGGTCCTAAGAGTCCGGAGGTCGCGCCAAAGCCACACTCCATTCCTAAGCACTGGAGTGCAGCTTTGGTGCAGCTTCCGGATTCTTAGGATGCATGCATCATTTAAACAGCATACCTCCAAAGAGACCCGAAGCAGCTTTATTTTGGCAGTCTGTAACAGGCCCGTGTCCTGTTTATACGATGCAGGGGCAAAACCCCCAATTGGATCTGGAGAGTCCAGATGATTTCCTACACTCAATTCAGGGCTTCTTCTTCTTCTTCTTAGCCCTCATTTTAAAAACTCACCATTCGCTGCAAGTCTTCAGGGGGGTTTCAGCAATGAGCAGTGGCTGCCTTTTAACTTGTGATTCCTGTTCGTCTCCTGGTGCCACCATTGTGGGCACTAGTCACTCTGGAATCAGAAGGAAGTGCCCAGTGTCGATATAATGGCTGGGCATCTCGTTCTGGCCTCAGCAGTGGCACTGGGCAATGAACGGGATCCAAATAGGAAAGCAACTACCCAACATTGCTGGAGGGAGACAGCAAATAAGAGGTGAATTTGGGATGAATTTGAGGGAATTCTGGCAAGTGCAGATGAGCCCCCACTTGCTGAAATTCCATCTTCTGCACAAGCACTAAAGATACATGAATCCTTTCCAGCTTTCATTTTGACAACTGTAGCTGCTCCTCACTCCTTTCTCTCTCTCTCCCCACCTCAGTGTCGCAACACATTAAACCATCTAACAAATTAAAACAATTTAAAAGGGGTAAAACCATGCCCATATATAGCATATTCTTTCTCTCTTTCTGACATATTCATGAACACACACAACCTAGTGCAACTTACCTTGGAAAAACTACTTTTGGTCTACACCTCCCAGAATCTATAACAGCTGGTAATGCTGGCTGGTGGATTCCATTCCAAAAAGTAACTTTCCCAGATTTTTCCTGAAAATGATTCAGAGCAGAAGTTTTGGAGAAGAGTTCAACCTCTCTTCCCTCCCCAGCACCCGTAAATGGGATTCTTGCACAAGGTCTTTGGCACTTTGGGGGGCAGAGAAGCAACATGTTGAAAGCGAGGCAGCAAAACTTCCACATAAAATTTATTTAAGACCAGAGCGTGAGTCATCGCTTTCAGTGACAAATAACTGTCAGTATTATCTTTAGCAAGGAGCCAGTGTCGCCTAGTGCTTTGAATGTTGGACTACAACTCTAGAGAGGGTTCAGTTCTCAGCTTGGTCACAGAAATCCACTGGGTGGCCCTGGGCAAGTCACACTCTCTCAGCCTCAGGGGAAGGCAATGGCAAACCTCCTCTAATCTTGCCAAGAAAACCCATGATAGGTTTGTCTTTGGGTCACCATAAGGCAAAAATGACTTGAAGGCACACAACAGCAACAGCAGCAGCAGCATCTTTAGCAAAGCTCATGCCATTGTGGTGTAGTGCTTACATTGTTGAAGTGTGATGTGAGCCATGAAACTCATTGGGCATCCATGGGACAAACCACTCTTTTCTTAGCATGATCCAGGACAAGTTAGTATTTTAGATTACAAAGAATCCTCCAGCCAGGTGACCTACTTCCCAGGGTTGTTGTGAAAATGATATGTGGAATGAAAGCCATCTGTAGCCACCCCTGCGGTAAACAGATTTGGATCGTTTTATTATTCTGTACACTATAAGCCTATTTAGAGAGGTAACATTTTTGGAAATTTTGAATTGAGGTGCAGGGAGGCAAGGTTCCCACCCCACTTTTTTTTATCTCTGGTGAAAATTTGAAATGTTGGGGGAAATTAAAACTGAAATATACACTAGGAACTTTAATGGACTGAAACTCACTTTAGAAACATGAAATTATTTTTCTGTACCAGTAACCTAGTTTGGCAGAGAGTTGTCATGCCTGATAAAAAGTACAGTTTATTCAGAATAAAATTATAAATTGAATTTCATTTCCCCCCCAATTTATTTTAAAATTAGAAGTGGAGCTACCAGGTCCTGAATTGTAAGAAACACCTGATCTATAAAGGAACGTCTTTGGCACTACTAGTTTGAGAAGAAGGCAAAAACTAAACACAATAAAAACAGAAGAAACATCAGTATCAGTGAAAGAAAGAAAATTATTTTGTCTCCATTAGTTCTCTATAATGTCAAGCAGACATAACACATTCATTCCCATTAAAGAGAAAAGGAAAGTAAAGTCAGAAATTATAGGAATGGTTCCTAAACTTTGATCCTCCAGCTGTTTTATACCTCCCAGAAACTCCAGTCAGCTTGGTCAAGAGGAGCCTGCGGAGCTCAAACCATTTGGAGGACCAAAGTTTGGGAACCACTGGATTATAGTGCTCCAACACTGTATACATAAAAGTCCTCCCCTTACATAGTTTTTAAAAATTATTTTAGGGCAATAAATATTCTATTTCCCCTTCTCCTCCCACAGATTTGAGGGAAAAAGCAGGGGAAACCTTTCCTCTGAATTTTTCAAGTTTTGTTCTGACTCTTCACATCTTTCTGCCTATCCAGATTCTGCAACTATCTTTTGAGATTCTTTCTTTGATGCACCCACCAAATGAAAGGAATGAATGAAATGAATTGGGCAGCTACTAGAGAGAGGGACCTTTTAGTGGTTGCAAAGCTTGGGAGAAAAAAAAGGCTGGACTCCTGTTGGGGACTTATATCTGTGGGAATTAGAATTTGGCAGTTCTGTAACAACCTTATCCAATAAAGGGGCTGCTGTTGCATACTACAAAGGGGAGTCAGCAAAGTGTTTAATAATCATTGGAGCCTATGTGCATTGAGATCAATGTATTGAGTGCAATGCAATCAGTGCACTGAGATCAATGCACATTTAGTCTGATGCTCACTGGTCTCATTATGCATTGGGATATTGACTAGGGGGTGCCAATGGGCATTGAGACACTTTTTCCAGTGTCCCATTGCAGTGGTGTCCCTGTCCCTGGTGTCACCCGCTGTGACGGATAAGGCTCTAGGGCTGGGTCTTCTGGGGGCAGTGCGCTCAGCCTCCCTTGGGGCTGCCCCATTATTCTTCTCATGAGGAGAAGGGGAGCGCGCTCAGCCTCCTTCCACAATCCCCTGTAATTTTCATGAAGAGAAGGACAGGATGGCACAGGAGGAGGGTCCAACCAGGTGTCACCCCTCTTTTGGGGTGTCATCCAGTGCAGGTCACACTCCCTGCACCTCCCTAGTGATGCCACAGTCCCATTGTCAATTCACTAACAGGGCTTCTTAGCACATCTGGCTGATGTTTTCAAGTTCTGAACATTTTGAAGTGACAAAGTTCAGCACCCAAATATATGAATTTTAGCAGTGTTTCTGATGATAACAGAATTGTTGTTTCCATCTTGATATGAGCCAAATTTAGTGGTCCTTTTTTACCACTGGCTTTGGTAACAGCTATGGAGGTTTAATAAGATAGAAGTGGTAACAAGGAGACTACAAGACTACCAGTTGCTTGTTGCCCTCAAGTCATTTCTGATTTAAAGTGACTAAGGTGAACTTATCGTGGTGTGTTCTTGGGAAGATTTGTTTAGGGGGGGGGGGGGAGGGTTGCCATTGCCTTCCTGTGAAGGTGAGAGAATGTGACTTGCCCAAGGGCAACAGGTGGATTTCTATGGCTAAGTGGGGATTTGAATTCTGGTCTCCAGAGTCCTAGCCCAATACCCAAGCCACTACACCATGCTGGCCAGTTGTATAGGTTCTTTTTTAAATAAAGCTTTTTGATATGATCGGTCTTAGGCCTTTTTCAGATAAAAAAAATAGCTTCCTTAATAGGTAAAGCAGCTAGACAGACCTGTCTAAATGTTACACATTTGAAACAGGATGATTCTATCCCTGCATCTCTATAGTTCAGGCAATAATTCCCTTAGAATGACCTTATGGGTACCAAGGAATTGCTTATCAGACTGAAAGGGACTTGGAACCCTTGAACTGTACTTTCTTTGTAGTGAGGGGAACTTATTCTCCACATGTTCAGAGACACACTCATTCTCTTTATTACTGTACAAATGTGAAGCCCCTGCACAACTTGATTCAAGGACAAAGTAGGCCCAGCCCAAATCTCCACCCTTTTGCTTGTTAAACTGGCCAAGTAAAGTTTCTGCTAAGAATAAAATCTGGAGTATTTATGCTACTAGAGGTAGAAATGACGATCTATGATAAGACCACAGAAGAGCCAGCTGTCCTACCCTTTATTCTGCCTCCAGTACACCTCTGTGCTTTTCTTTCTTTCTTCTTCTGGGTCTCTGCTTCTTTGCATTTCTGCGTTTCTTTTGTCCATTGATCCATACAGTCCCCTTCTGTCTTTGTATCTCTTGGTTATTTTTTCTCCCTCCTGGTTGGCATAAGTCCATGGAACGCTGCATGGTTATGCCAGCAGGGTGTTGGACCCGGACTGTCTGTCTGCTTGGGGTTACATTGGTGGGGGGAGAAGGAAGGAGGTGGGGGATGACAATTCTGTCTGTTCCGATCTCCGGACCAATCGGGCCCCTGGACGCTGTCCCACCATACGCCCCGTAGTCCCATTAGCTGACACGCTGTCAGAATCCCAACCCCAAGGATGAGATAAACAGGTTCCTCTGTGCAGACAGGAGCTGACAGCTTTGCTCCCCGAGAGGGGCCAAGCCATGGTTCGACCCCGACATACCGGCACTAGCAGGGTGTGAGGAATGTGAGAGAAGAGCATTTGTAGATCCAGACAGACACATGCAGATACTTTGCTCACACGCACACATACTGGAGTCTTCGTGCCACCACTAGCTCTGAACGCATGGAGCAAAGAAACAAGAAAATGGAATGAGAAAGACCTTCAAGCCGAACGTGGAACAGTGTGCCTTTGCACCCATCATAAGAGAGATTGGGCAGGAGGAACCCCAGCATATTATCATTTGCAATCTCAGGTTAGACCCTCCAGGATATTATAATTTGCAATCTCAGAGACTGGGCTGCTTTTTGGGAGGTATGGGAATGGAACAGCTCACTAGAAGTGAATGAAAGATATGGACAGAATGACAGACAAAAGAGTAAGTAGAGATTTGTACAGACATGCAGCTAACTCTATGAGTCAGACAACTGTTCCCTTGGAACGGCTATCTGAGTTTCAAGGAATGACTGATTAGACCGAATGAGGACTGAATTGTACTTTCTCAATGATGAATGCAATATACTCTTCATGTGTTCAGAGGCATTCCCAACCTTGGTGTGCATGAGCATAGGCAGACTCCCTACTCTCCCTATCTCTCTCTCTTCAGACCTGGATACCTGAACAAGGTGGTATTCAATGCCATATTTCTTTAGTTGGTCTTTCTCTCAAATATCAGAAGGAACCTCAAGACATTCTGTTTGATGTCCTAACCTTGAGAGTTGCCCTATGGAGCCATCACTGACCAACCTTTCCTCGTGGATCTTCTTAAGCAATGCTTCATTGTCAGAAGGTGGAGAATCGGCTGCAGCCCTGGGAGCCGTGCTGAGCCTAATGTGTGCCACAGGGGTGGCTGGGAACCTCTACACGCTAGCCATTGTGAGGGCCTCCCCATCAGCTTCCTCACTGCGTGTCCATCTGGTCAACCTGGCCCTGGCTGATCTGCTGTATCTCTCCACAGCCCCTTTCATTGTCCACAATGGGCTGGTCAAGGACTGGCCATTTGGAGAGGTGGGCTGCCGGATCCTCCTCAGCCTGGACCTCCTCACTATGCACGCCAGCATCTTCCTGCTCACCTTGATGAGCTGTGAACGATATAGCGCTGTGGCACACCCATTTCAGGCTGCAAGCCACACACGGAGATGCCGGCGGCCCCTGGCTATAGCCATCTGGCTCCTGTCTTTTGCCCTGGCTCTCCCCATGATGGTGATGATCCACCAAGAGGAGCGCACAGTGGGGGATGAAGCCATCATTCGGCGTCTCTGCTCCCCAACCTGGAGTGAGGAGCAGTACAGACTCTACCTGAGCATCCTTTTCAGTACTAGCATTGTGGCTCCTGGGGTGGTCATCGGGTCCCTCTATTGGCGTCTCGCGAGGACTTACTGGCTGTCTCAGACCCGTGGTGGCTTAGGCCGTACTCCTAAGAACCGTGTTTTCTTCCTCATCCTCATCATTGTCCTGGCTTTTTGGGCTTGCTATTTGCCCTTTTGGATTTGGCAACTCCTGCCTCTTTACTGCCCATCGGCTGCGCGTTTGCCAGTCCAGACGGAGATCTCCATCAACCACCTGGTGACCTGCTTGACGTATGGCAACAGCTGCATCAACCCTTTCCTCTACACCCTGCTAACACGCAACTACCAGGAGTACTTACGTGCTCGCCAACGGGGGATGTCACACACCTCTCTGCGGTGTCTCCAAAGCAGAGCCAGGTCTCCAGGAGAAGGTGCTGAAGTTGTCTGAGCAGAGAACAGGTAAGGAACATGGTGTTCATAAGTGGTGCTTGGATTGGGATTGTGCACTGGATATTGTGGCTGAAGTCACACTGCTGAGGGCAAAGTTTTGGTTTGGGAGCTGACTCAGGTCTCCACTCTAAAGGTTATGACTTATTCAGAACAGAGGAGTTTTTGCCAGTGGCAACATGAGAGTCACCAGCCACCATTGCATGAAAACACTCTCACTGTCACAGCAGAACTAAAGTTGCAGGCCTGCAGGTTTATACAACCACAACTGCATAATTTTGATTTCCTTTGCAAGATTATTTTTACCATTTTGCATGAAGAAGAAGTTATTCAGCTTCTGAAACTTGTTGTTGTTACTGTGATAGTGTCCCTTCAAGTTGTTTCCAATTCATGGCAACCCTAAGGTGAAACTCCCACAGGATTATCTTGGCAACAATTGTTCAGAGGGGTTTTGCAATTGCATTCTGAGGCTGAGAGAGTGTGACTTGCCCAAGGTCATCCCAGTGGACTTCCATGGCTAAGTGGCAGTTTGAACCCTGGGTTCCTAGAGTCCTAGTCCAAATGCTAGTATGTCTTTTGCACCTTCTGTTTGACCTAATAAAGATATCACCAGTGTGTATTTTAGATTTTGCCATTCTTTAATGGTAATGTCATTCCTGGCATCCTGTCTAATGTTTCTTTCATACTGTGTCTACTTTTTTCTTTAATTTAAAAGTTTTTGCATGCTTCCAATTTGTTTTTATCCACCATTGGTCCTTAACCTGGTTCATTCATGCAGAGACCGAATGACTTGCCTAGAGAAAAATTATGTGGAAGAAACCCCCTGAATAATTGCAGGCCTATATTCCAGTCTTCTAGATCTCCGTACTCTCTGTTCCTGGGACTAGAGAGCTGTAGGATTCTTGGAGGCAGGAGCATGATGTAGAATGCTTATCTAAGCTAAGGCTTAACAGTTTTTTTGCACTGTGGATTAATTTTTCTTAGAACTATAACAGGTTGAAGATCAACAGGTAAAGACTGTCCGCTATCAAAACATTGGGTGCATCCAGAGGGACTCTTTTGAGAAGTCATCATAGAGTCCTCTGTGCCTGTAACTTGTCCTTAAACTATAATGTGGCAATTATTTTTATGAATGGTGACTCCGTTGGACACACGTCAGGCTGAAGATCAACAGGAGAAGACTGTTCTCAGGTGCATACAGATTATGTAATTTCCCACACTTGCAGCTTGTCCTACACAATTTATCCCTACTATTGTGTACTACTACTATCCATGGTGTTGTGTCCCATCCACTGCCTTTATTCCCAGTGATAAGATGGGTGCCAAACCAGCTCATTTCTCCTGCTCCCAAATTGTGTTTTTACCAGTGCTGTGAAGCTGGTATGCTAAACCTTTGACTGTAACTCCTCTGTTTTTATACAGTCTGACTCTGTCTCCAACTCTTTCATAAATGGCAAATTGGTAATAGCAAACATACTATAGGAAAATGTTAGCACAAGACATTTAATCACCACCATGTGAATAAGCAGGCTACTGTGATTGATAGAATATATCTATATATATATCTATATATGAATGAGATCAAAATTTCAGAATAAGGAAACTTTTCTAAATTCCTTTAAAAGTCGATATAAACAAGGCACTTAATAAATAAGTTTGTATTTTGAAGCCAGAGTTGAATTTGGTGTCTTTCCACCTAAAATTGCTTCTAACTCCTCAGCCCTAGTTTTCACATGCTTGGCTGTATTTTTTCCTAAGAAACAGACTGATAATAAATCATCACATTCTGAGAAGTGTTTCTTGCTTTTCTTTCCGCTTTCAGTCTTCATGTGGCCTTCAAAAAGAAATCTTGCCCAATGTATGATGATCATGCACACATTTATTTCTTGGGTATTCCTATGTCAATATTTCACCATTATTCTTTGTGGTTAGCAACTGTGCTGTGCTTTGGAGTTCTGAAAAGGGAGGCAATTTCTCTTCTTCTGCAGCTTGCATCTCATGCAACTACCTGTTTTAAAACATTTTTTAGTTGCTTCAGAAAAATGACACAATCCTCAGCTATATTTTGCTCTTCTACTATCTCATGCACCCCAGTAGCCTTGTAGAAAAATTAATCAGGCACCAGCATGTAAGAAAGGGGATGCTCATGTATTAAACCATGGGTGAGAAAAGTGTGGCTCTCTAAATATTATTGGAATACATCTTCCAGCATTTAATTTGTTGCGATTGTATTTTTACCGCCAGAGAAGAAGCCTACCTAGTGTGCCAAAACACTCTGACTGCCTTTATGTACTGTGCACATAGACTTGAAGGAAGGGGTGCATCATTAGAAAAATAATGCGATGTAGTGGTTTCACTGTGGAACTAGGACTCTGAGAGATCAGGGTTCAAATCCCTGCCTTGCCATGGAAACTCAATGGGTTACCTTAGGCAAGTCACACTCTCTCAGCCTCAGAGGATGGCAAACTTCCAGTGAATAAATCCTATCAGGAAAACTCCAAGATAGCCTCACTTTATAGTTAAAATAATTTGAAACATGACTTGAAGGCATGTAACAACTCAGGCAGTACAATTTCATAAACCAGCCAAGTTCAATAAAGATGCTGGAAACCCCTAACTCTCCTATCCACAAGCCACAAGCAGAATTACTTTTCTGTTGCAAATGAAGTTGAAATTTGATTATCTGAATTTTATTGCTCCTTGCCTTTGGTTCCCACATGGACAAGAAACGGACTGGCCTTTGCCTCCATTGATATCCTTCTAGACTAGACCATCTTAACTGACAACAAAAGTAACATCTGAGACAAAATGTGAGCCTGCCATCACTTTTCTTCTCCTGTATGATTTTTAATATCCTTGCCTGATGACGAAGCAAGTGAAGCTTTGAAAGCTTGCATGATGTATTTCCTCCATTTTAGTTGGCCAATAAAAGTACAGTATAGCTCTTTTGTGAAAGTGGTCCAAAACAAAATAATCCAGTTTGAGACTGCTTTAACTGCCTTGGTTCAGTGCTGGGGGATCCTGGGAACTATAATGCAATGTAGCGCCAGAGCTCTCTGATAGTGAAGGCTAAATGTCTCACAAAACTACAGTTCCCAGAATTCCCTAGTGTTGAGGCAAGGCAGTTAAAGTGGTCTTTAACTGGATTATTTATCCAGTGTGTTTTGGACCAAAATGACTTGAAGGGACAAACAGACTATTTTGTGATGGAGAGAGAGTATTAATTTCTCAATGACAATATAAAAGTAATTACTCTAAAGTGTTGATACTTTACTATGGTTGCTTTTATAATCCTGTAAAGAACATATAGATGACTCCCATTGCTAACAAATATATAAAGATAGTTTAAAGATTGGCAATTATTTTTCCTAACTATAATTCCTAAAAGCCACTGACTAAGCTGTCTGGATATTTAAGAAGCTGTAGTCCAAAAAGTAACTTGTCCAACTTTGTGTTGCCCTGGCTCCTTTATCTGCCACAGCTGTTTTTCTTGGAGGCCATAAATTAATACTTTGCCTTTGTAAATTTTGTTGGAAAGGATCAACATAACCATCTGGACTGAAATAACTCAGGGTTCAGATGAAGTAATCTTTTGCTTATAAAAACTCACAGTGCCATAAAGTAGTCTTTAAGGTGCCATCTTAAAGGCTTTGATCTTCTTTACTGTCAAGGTTCGCTGGAAATCTTTTAGGAACAAAAACCACCAGATATATACAAGTATGTGTATGTGTATGTATATATATATATATATTTCATTTTCCTGGAACTTTCCATGGTTCAAAGGGATGGATGGATGTTTCAACTTTAATTTCCCGTCAGCAAAAATAAAAATACTTGGAGGTCACGCTCATTTCTACCTAGAAACCACAACATATTTTCCCCCAAATAGTCACTTCCAAGTTTAAGGTTATTCTAAAACTTTCACACTGTAGAATTCCTCTTTTTTATACCAGCTGGCAAAAAGAGACAACGATCGAGCCACACAGCTATGGCAGATAAAGTTGAGTCAAAATTCTATAATTGTGTAGCATGAAAGGGAGCTTTGTCCCAACAGTCTGAAACCTGTACATTAGAATAAGGGTGGGAATTATAGCCAAAGGCAGAAGTGTTGTCTATGTACAATAACATCCAAAATCAGTGATACCTTTAATGCACCAACCAAAATGCACAAAATACATGATGCAAGCTTTTGAAGCCCCACTAGCTTCTTCATCAGGCAAAAGTGTTAAAAATCAAACAGCAAAGGGGGGGGGCATATAACAATGTTAGTCACAAGCTTGCATTTTGTCAAGATCATGTATGTAATTCCCACACGCAATTTAGAAGAGCCAAATCCATTTGAGCCCCACTTGGAGGAGCACTTCTGTTTTTTTCAAAACAGCTTTCAAGGGCTAAAGCCAACCCGTGGGGTGGAAATATGTTTAAATCACAAAATGGAACACAAATCCCAGCTTCTGGCAGTGTAATTTACCATTTGATTGTTAATATTTGTAGAGGTGCTAGTGGGACACACTGCCTGTTTTGCCATGCCATGTCAGGCCCATGGGCTACTGTTTGGCCATTCCTGTCCTACGTTCCTGAGATTAACTATGCAGCCACTGTGATGACTACAGCATAAGCCAACATCTCCCATACACCCCACCTTTCTCTCGCTACGCTTTTAAGAACATCTTCCCTGATGAAATGATCTGGAGAGCTCTAAAGCTTGCACACAAATTTTGTGGAGTCTTGATTGCCCCAATGTGGCACACCTTCTTTCATTATTATCCATACAGATAGGTCAAATGTGAATACAAATCTGGATTCAAATTCCCACTTGACTTTGAAACTCAGGTCCACAACACACTGCAGAAATAATCCAATCCAAGACTGCTTTAACTGCCCTGGCTCAATGCTAGGGAATCTTGGGAACTGTCGTTTATTGTGGCCCTCTGACAGAGAAGACTCAGTCTCTCACAAAACTACAGTTCTCAGAATTCCCTAGCACTGAGCCAGGGCAGCTAATGTGGTCTCAAAGTGGATTATTTCTGCAGCATGTTTTGGACCTCACCAAGTGACCTTGGGCCAAGCACTATTCAGTCTAGCCTTCCTTACAAGGTTATTTTGAAGATAAAAATGAGGAGGAGGACTTTGCATGCCAATTTTGAGCATGACTTGGAAGAAAAGCAGGATGCAAATGTAACAAGCAAAAAAATATATTTTTGTCTTACCCTAGACTGAATCGGTTTAATTAGCCCACATTTGGATCACACTCGCCGGAGCCTCCTTGCTTATGAACCCAATGGTTGAATGACCAAAAAGAGAGGTTCTGTGGCTTTGCAGCTGCATGAAAGGCAGAAATTCAACAGGTCCAACCTCCTTCTCTGCAGGCACTGAGAGTTTGCCAGGTCACTGCCTAGTACTGCCCTCTGGAGGGAGGTTTGAGTCATGGAAGCACAGAGCCAGCCTTTCTCTATAATGCTCCCAGAATGGCTTTGTTGACACTGATCATCAATGACTAGTGCCAGCAACATCATCATACATTGAACATGAGTGAACAGTGCGATGCGGCAGCTAAAAAGGCCAATGCAATTTTAGGCTGCATCAATAAAAATAGTGTCTAGTAATAGTGCCACTGTATTCTGCTTTGGTCAGGCCCCACCTGGAATATTGTGTCCAGTTCTGGGCACCACAATTCAAAAAGGACATTGAGAAACTGGAGCGTGTCCAAAGGAGGGTGACTAAAATGGTGAAAGGTCTGGAAACCATGCCCTATGAGAAACGACTCAGGGAGCTGGGTATGTTTAGCCTGGAGAAAAGAAGGTTAAGAGGTGATAGGATAGCCCTGTTTAAATATTTGAAAGGAAGTCATATTGAGGAGGGAGCTGTCTTGTTTTCTGCTGCTCCAGAGAACAGGACCTGGAACAATGGATGCAAGCTCCACGAAAGAGATTCCATCTCAACATTAGGAGGAACTTCCTGACAGTAAGGGCTGTTCGACAGTGGAACAAACTCCCTCAGAGTGTAGTGGAATCTCTTTCCTTGGAGGTCTTTAAGCAGAGGTTAGATGGCCATCTGTCAGGGATGCTTTGATTTGGATTTCCTGCATGGCAGAATGGGGTTGGACTGGATGGCCCTAGTGGTCTCTTCCAACTCTACGATTCTATGATTCTAGGCTACCAAAGGACAGGGCTGGAAATCACACACCAGTCTCCAGAGATAGGTTGGACTGCAGATCCTAGCGCCCTAACCCTGCATAATGAATGGTGAGTGATGTTGGAAGTTGCAGTCCAGCAAGATCTGGAAGGCCACATAATCCTCTCCTTCTCAGTCAAAAGCATCCAAGCTTTAAAGAGCTGTGCATTTACCTGTTTTACTCCAGATGCAAACATACTGCCCTCTGGAAAGGCTTTAATCACACAAGACTTGCCCCAAATACTTCGCTGCCAGATCCAAAACACAAGACCTCCTCCTCACACAGGCACACACACATACACACACCTTTCCAAGGACAGAAGTCAACTGGGTTGGCAAGTAAATCGTACTTCAGCACTAGCAATGGGACACAGTTTATTCCATCTTGAGACTGGAGACAGGGAGGGGAGATACTTTTGGACAATTATTCCCAGAATTTCCCAGCCAGCATGGGCAAATAAAATTATTTTTCTTCACAAATTACTCTGCTGTTATTGCACTTCAAGCTCACCTAGCAGATATAGGTATACTCCAGAATCTAGGGTTATTGTTACACATGAACATAGGATTTTGCCCCACCATTCAATTGCTTCAATGGTTCTACTCTAATTGGGTTAAAGAACAGGGTTCTAGCCTGTGTGTGTTAACTAGTGATAATCTGCATGTATAGGAACAGCAAGATCTGACTCTGAGACCACCTCCAAATGGCTAAAACAAAAAACAAAAGCCAAAGACCGGAAAACTGGAAGTCCTAGGTTTGGTACCTGTGCTTTCCAATTTTATTTTGGCGATCCACATTATGTTTACTTCATTCCAAAGTATTTCTTGGAAGCAATGGCAGTTAAAGTGGTGCCAAACTGCACTATTTATACTATATAGAAATACTATATATATGTAGATGCACCCTAAATTAAGTGAGACTTACTGCTGAGTAAATGGACACACAACTGTGTTGGAAGACTGCTATCCTAAACATACTTTCTAAAATGTTAGCTTCAAGTGAAAAATAGTGAAACTTGCTTCAAGTAAACATATATAAGACTGCACTTAGAATTCACTGCTAAAGAGCTCTAGCACTGTTGTCAAAGGGAATTTACTAGAGCTCTCTATACAATTATTCAAGTACAGAAATGTCTACCCAAGCCATGACATTCACTGGGTAGTCCTAGATATAAAAAACAACAACCCAGCTCCAAATTGCTTTTTATTTTGTGAGGATAATATAGGGGAAGGTCATAAGCCCTGTCCTGAGTTCCTTGGCAGAACAACAGGATAAATGGATCAGACAGAAATAACCAGGAAGACTTTTTTCTTTCTCTCATTTTAACAAAATAAAATTCTGACTGTCCCCACCTCTATCCCCCAAGAACAGGAGGATATGGGTATGATTGACACACTTTACTAAATGTTTGGGGCATCTCAGATTGTTAGGCCTTGATGCTTCAGATCCAGTGAACAACATGCAATGCCTATCACTTCTATGCAGGTCAGTGTGTGGGGTTTCCATTACATTTGGGGGAAACTAATGGTTTCAGAGATGAAATTTTGGGGTTCAGTAGTTTGGATGTCATTTTAGAAGTCAAAAGAGGATCTCCCGTAGGCGTAATCAGAAATATCAGATACTCAATAATTCAGGCAGGGATTGGATTCAGCTCATTGGGACCCACTGGAATTCAGAGTCAATGGTCAAGAAAATAACTAAATGTGGCATCACGGAGTACAGTTTCTCAGAGGATGAGAGAGAACCCATACTCTCAGGCAAACTGCAAAACCAATGAGAAATTTAATGAAAGACTACACACATAGAAAGAAAGCGCTTACGAAGCCAACAGTTTTGAAAGGGCAATTTTGCTACAGCACCATGAGAATTTCAAAACAGAGGAGTGTTCTCAAGGACAATACTCTCAGGGACAGGATGAAAAGACTATAGTTAGAACTAGGCTGAAAGGCCAAAGTCTGGACCACGAGGTAACCATTTTGACTGGATCAAGGCTCAGTTTCAGCTCCCTGGTCCTGGAAGAACATCGGGTTGGACATGAAGGATTCTCAGTTTGGTCTGAAAATAGGTTGAAGCAAAGGATGGATCTCTTGGTGCCTGGCAACCAATGGGACCATTTGAGGTGAGACTCTGAGGCAGAAGGTCAGGATCCCATTCAGCAGAATGAGAAAAATGTTCCCCAAAGTGGCAAGACTGGTTCATCACTGTTTGAAGTAAATGAAGGAACTTACCAGTACATCTTCTATCTAAAGAGGGCCAGGTTATAAAACTTTTAAGTCAACCTTAATTACCTAATTGCATCTCTTTTTAAAATACAACACCAGGATCCACAAGGAAGGAGATTTAACTGTAGAAAATTGGGGACTAGAAAACAAAATCTGTTGGTGTTTAGAGAACATCCAATGCAACAGAGCAGGGGCAGAAAACTGTTTGGAAACCGGAGTCAAAATTTCCCCCCACCCCCACTGTGGGCCATGCCCTGCCTCCAGCAAGCCCAAATATTTGTTTCCCCCCTCTGCATATCTTCTCAAAATGGCATTCAAAGTGATGCTGTATAACTTCCTGTCACCATTTTGAGAAGGGCAGAAGAAAATGGGTGGGTGTGGGTATTTGTGCATGTTTTCAGAAGGGAGCCTTTCTGCATGATTTGGGGCCAAATATTGCCTCAAAATTGTGACAATTAAAAAAAAACAAAAACGGGATGGTTGAGGGGCTTCCAGGACCACTAATATATGGTTCTAGTGCTGTATGTGGCCCTTAGGCTTCATTATGCGCACCCCTGCACTGGAAGAACATCCAGTTTCTCAAGCCCTCCCACATGGGGCAGGTTAAAGGTCAGAGGCAAGGTGGGTACGCTGGTGTTTGGAGAAAGCAGAGCTCCACCGGAATGACTTCCCACAAGCACTGCAGATATACGGCCGTGTGCCAGCATGTTGGTGCTGGTGCTCGGCTAGGTTCCCACGCTGCCGAAAGCTTTTGCTGCAGACGGGGCAGCGGTAGGGGCGTTCAGACGTGTG
Source organism: Sceloporus undulatus (assembly GCF_019175285.1). Taxonomy (NCBI): domain Eukaryota; kingdom Metazoa; phylum Chordata; class Lepidosauria; order Squamata; family Phrynosomatidae; genus Sceloporus; species Sceloporus undulatus. The sequence continues at coordinate 107,870,015 of NC_056527.1, forward strand.
AACCCGCCGATGCTTGACTAAGTGTGAGTTCTGGGTGAAAGATTTGCCGCAGGAGGCACACACGTATGGTCTCTCACCAGTGTGTGTACGCTGGTGCTGGATAAGGTTGGAGCTCTGCCGGAAACCCTTGCCACACTCGGTACACCGGAAGGGGCGGGCACCCGTGTGAGTTGCCTGATGCTTGGCTAAATAGGAACCTAGGGCAAAAGCCTTGCCACAGATGGCACAGTAGTGGGCTTTGCCAGGGGCATGGGTACGACGATGCTCCGTCAGATTGGAGCTCTGGCTAAAGATTTTACCACATTCAGGGCACTTGAATGGTTTCTCACCAGTATGTGTCACCTGATGCCGCAAGAGTTTTGAACTCTGTGCAAAGCCCTTGCCACACTCAGGGCACTTATAAGGCCGCTCGGCTGGGTGGCAGTTCCGCCGGTGTTCTGTCAGTTGGCAGCGCCACACAAAAGTCTCACTGCATTGAGCACACCGAGAAGGAGGGTCACGCTGGTGCTGCCGAAGCCCTGAAAGGAGCACAAAACCCTTGCCACAAGCCGGGCACTGAAAAGGCCTCTCCTCACCCAAGTGACGTTGCTGGTGTCTCCCCAGCTTGCTGCTGTCAGGGAAACGTTCACCACATGTTGGGCAACGGTAAGCATCATCATCGGACATGTGAGTACGTTCATGGGCGATTAGAGTAGCAAAGAGGGCAAAGGTCTTGGTACAGACAGCACAGGAGTATGGTTTGTCCAGGGAATCCTCTACTGGATGGATCAGCTGGTGAACTGCAAGCTCTGAGTGACTCACAAACACTTCACCACACTGTAGGCAGCAATGGGATTTTTCATCTGCTCCATGGTTCACTTTAAGCATCACCAGGTCAGTGCCATCAGGGAAGTGAGCACTGCTGACAGAGCATTGGTAAGGCTTCTCATCCTCTTTTTCCTTACCAACATGACTCTCCTGGTGAACTATCAGCTCATCACTCCTGGCAAATGTTTTTTCACACTGAGGGCAAGCATAAGATTCCATATCCAGGTGGGCTGTCTGTTGGGATGTTACAGCCAGGGTCTTGGGAAAGCTGGCCCCATGATCCAGACAACTAAAGGGCTTCCCTTCTACATTCGAGTCACTCTGGTGCTGCTCCAAATCAGAACTATTGGAGAGGTCCTCTCCATCTTGATGGCAATCGTGGAACAGACCTTCAAAGTGTACCTTCTCATGTATTTTAAGTACAGAGCTTTCAGAAAAGCAAGCACAACAGCTGGAACATTTGTAAGATTTCTTCTCCTTATCATGATTTACCTTTACATGGACTTCTAGTTCCTCTGGTGGGTCAAGGAAGGCTTCTGTACATGGAAGGCAGTGATTAGAAAACTCTCTCAAATGCAGCCTCTGATGGGTTGCCAGTGCACAATCCTGGCCAAAGTTCTCCCCACACTCAGCACATAGGTATGTTCTCCCTTCACTTCTATCTACAGATTCCCTTTGCTCCTCTTCACCTACACCCAAGTCCTCAGAAAAAGTTTCTTCACTTTGCTCTTTCTTCTCATCTACCACTGGAAGAGGAGGGACTGAGTGCACACTTGCTGCGTTATTCCTCCACCTGCTACCATTAGCACGGTGGTTCCGTATGTGCTTGGCAAGATCAGAGCTGACGCCAAAGCAGCGGCCACACTCCCTGCAGAGGTAGGGCTTTTCTCCAGTGTGAGTCCGTCGGTGTGTGACAAGGGTGGACTTGCGGCCAAAGCACTTCCCGCAGTCAGAACAGACATGGGGGCGTTCACCAGAGTGTGTGCGCAGGTGGTGTGCCAAGGTGGAGCTCTGGGAGAAGCGGGCTCCACATTGGTGGCACCGGAAGGGCTTCTCCCCAGTGTGCACCCGCTGATGCTCTGCCAGCGTCGAGCCCCGGGCAAAGCGCTTACCGCACTCGCCGCAGGCATGGGGGCGGCACCCGCCATGTGTCTTAAGGTGCTCAGCTAGCGATGAGCTCCAGCTAAAACCACGTCCACATTCTGGGCACCGGAATGGGCGCTCCCCTGTATGGATCCGCTGGTGTTTCACCAGGTTTGAACTCTGAGTGAATCCCTTCCCGCACTCTGAGCAGTGGAACGGACGAGAGTTTGCATTGACAAAAGCCCCAACAACATTCTCCTCTGATGTTTCTTGGAACCAGTCACAGTTCTTGTGGCAAATCTTGGTGTCTTCTTCCTCAGTTTCCTCCACCATTTCCTCCTCTTGATCTTCCTCACTTGGTGTATCAGAACCTGTAGAAAGGAATATCACTCATCTGAGATTACATCTTTATCATATCTTTATCATTCAAAATATTCCCCCAGACCTGTAATTGGCATAAATTATGGAGTTGTGGGTTTTTTAAGATGTGCAAGAGTTTTCATTCAATCTTACATTTTCCTAGACAAAATTACACAAAAAACTTTCGGGGCAGAATACTAGAGGTCATTATAAAACTCTCCTAAGAACACCAATGTTGCAGAATTCTACACACTTACATGGGGAGGACATGAACATAAATCTATAAATTATGGGGTGGGGTGGGAGTGGGGGTTACAACACAGCATGGTATGGAGAAAAGAATCATTCCTCACCTGGATTGATGACTGTCAACTCTTGCCTGTCTCCTGAATCTGGCAGCAGTAGCTCCTCTTCTGGCTCCATCCAGGAGAAATGTGGCTCAGCATTTGGAAACCTAGAAGTGATAGATAATTACAGTACAACTCACATAAGCCTCTTGTGAGTGAGGGAAAAGACAAGTCAGAAAAAAGACCAAGATGGAATGGCCCAAAGGTCCTATGCATCTTTCCACAATCTTTTGCATACAATATTTTGCCAGCCATGAAAGCCTTCGCCTTTCCACAAATGTTTCTGAAATTGGAATTTGTGTTCCCTCTGTTTGTAAATCAAATGAAAGGTGTATGCAAATATGCATGTGATTTTCAAACTGCTTACTGTTAATTGTTGTTATTCCTCATCAAAATCCAGGGGAGAGGTGGGTAAGAAATGATGATGATGATACCACAGTGGCTCTCATTTTCTAAATGCTTCCTTCATTCACATATGAACACAGAGCAGTTTCCATAAAAGTTGAAAATTCAGTAGTAAAATCGTGCAATAATAACTGGCACAAATGTTATTCAATCACCACCACCCCCAAAAAAACCCAATCACTCTAAAATCAGATTAGAACAAGTTTTAAAATTTACATTTTTAAGATAGAAAAAAATACCCAGGCAACATTTTAATTTGGCTAAGAAAGAAATGATGAAAGGTTAATCCTTGTTAATTAGCAGCCTCCCCTTTGTCTGGGATATTAAGTACTGCCTTAGGCACTTTGAAAAGCACCCATCCAATACACATGCTTTTGAAATTTTATCTTTTCATCTTGGTACCTATTGTTGCATTGTACACCTGTTTTTGTGGTTTGGTACTGATTCAGTAAGAGGACTTCTGTGGTTTGTGTTTGGTCGTGTACTTGTAATGTAGACCCCCAGATAACCTATCATGAGATATCCAACCTGCATTAATAGTCTGTCGCATGTTGATAGCATGCTGTTGTGGAACCGAGTAACTCAAGAGTACAACAACTTAAGATTCTAGCCCCACTAGGTTTAAAATGTAGGGAAGAAAGAAGCAAGATTTTACCTTAGAGTGCTGGGACCTTCTTCCAGAGGAAAAGGAACTGTGCTTTCAGCTTCAACTGGGAAGCTTGGGTAGAATGTGGATTCCACCTGCACATGAGGAGGCATAGAAAACAAGTGAGGACTCCAGACTAGTGGCTCAGATCTGGGAAAATTTGTTGACGTTATTGCCAGATAAGGTGGTCCTCTTGGGAACATGTGGTTTGATGTGGCCCCACAATAGCAGCATCAAGTGCTTTTCCTCTCTGTCTTACATATACAGATGGGACAAGGCGGGAGCAGGTAGATATTAAGCAGAATGGACATGTGGAGAAATACACACCAATGCACCACACATGTGCTGAAATGTCCAGGATACATGATGAAGACAGTGGGAATCATGCAGACTTCCTGGTGTGGGACTGCAACTCCTAGGAGTTCAAGACAATAGCAAGGAATGCTGGGGGCTGCAACCAAGCAAAGTCTGGAGGACCACCCAGTTCTTGTTTGTGCTATTGTTATTGTGCATTAATAGTCATTTCTGACTTAGGGTGACCCTAATGCAAATCTATTATGGGCTTTTCTTGGCAAGATTTCAGAGGGGGTTTGCCACTGCCACCCTCTGAGGCTGAGAGAGTGTGACCTGCCCAAGGTCACCCAGTGGGTTTCATGGCAGAGCTGGGATTTGAACCCTGGTCTCCAGAGTCCTAGTTGAACGCTCAAACCACTACACCAAGCTGGCAACCTATACACAGGGTTTTCTTGGCAAGTTTTTTCAGAGGGGGTTGCCTTTGCCATCCTCTGAGGCTGAGAATGTGTGACTTGCCCAGGGCCACACAGTGGGTTTCCCTGGCTGAGTGGGGATTCGAAACCTGGTCTCCAGAGTCCTAGTCAAACACTCAAGCCACTGTACCACACTGTCTCTCACTTACACACATGGCATCCATTTATGGAACGCCTTCTCTGTATACATGCTTAGGATCCTGTTGCATCTGAGCTTTGGAATACACTTGTTTCCAATAGAGCTTACACTGAGATACTGTGACTGCAAGGAACTTGGGGGCTCATCTGGGGGCTCCTTGATCTCCAGCCTTGCCTCTGCCTGCCAGGATATGCCTCCTTGGGCAAGCAGGAGGGCGCAAGCACCCTCCCCCCCAGCCCAAGGGCCCACAGCTGCCTTTCCAAGCAAAACCCTGCCATCTCTTCCTCTTCCTCCAGGGTGCATCTTTTGGGCACCCCTTTTCCTTCCTCTACCTGGGCACCCTTTCCTACCGCCACCAGGGCACTCTTTTTCTTCCTCCACCTGGGTACCTTTTTTCTTCCCTCACCTGGGCACCCCTTTTTCTTCCTCCACCTTCTTCTCCTCCTCCTTAGGTCTGGCCTTTCCTAGGTGCCCTTTAGGCTTGCAGAGGGACGGGGAGGGCTCTCCTTCCTTCCCTGCCTACCCCCAGCAGGGCTCTCCCACCCAGGGCCCCCTGCCTTCCCTTACCCTCTCCATCAGGGTCCCTTGTTGCCCCCTCCGCCTCCGCCAGGCGCCAGAGATCAGGAGCCTAGTGCAGACAATGCAAGGCAGCTCCGCCTCCGCCCGTCCCCTCCTCTCCAGCCCCAGAGGCAGGTGGGGGTCCGGCCTTCCTCCTCGACTGGAGGGCAATTGGAGGAGAGGGATCCCGATCAACCAGGGAGATCCCCTTACAAACCAAAGGGAGGCTCTTGGGAGGCTGGGTCCGCATCTACACTGGAGAAACAACCCGGTTTGGCACCGCTTTAACTCTTTGTCTGGCTCTTTACTATGGAATTCTGGGAGTTGGAGTATGTTGTGGGGCCCAGAGCGGAGCTCCGCTCTGGGCCCACAACAAACTCCAATTCCCAGAATTCCATAGCCTTGAGCCAGGGCAGTTAAAGTGGTCTCAAACCGGATTATTTCTGAAGTGTGGCTGCAGCCCAATAGTAGTAGTAGGGCTCCTGGATAGAGATGCACCCAGGTACCCCAAGGGAGGGGAGGGAGGCGACCTTGGAGCGTGCCCTCTTGGCAGCCCTTGGTGCCTCTTTGGCCAGAAATAGAGTTCTGTCCTCTGGGCTCCTGTTACAAGGAGAGGGAAATGGGGTGGTATTATTAGATCTCAGGCTTGTGTGCAAAGAAGGAAGGAGGGAAGAGGAAAGAAGGAAGGATGGACGGAAGGAGGGAAGGGAGGAAGCGGAAGGAAGGAAGGAAGGAAGCTGAAGAAAGGAAGGAAGCGGAAGAAAGGAAGCTGAAGGAAGAAGGGAAGTTGAAAGAAGGAAGGAGGGACTGAAGGAGGGAAGGAATGAGAGAAGCTGAAGGAAGGAAGTGGAAAGAAGCGGAAGGAAGGAAGGAAAGAAATGTATAAATAACTGGTACAAATAATGTATACAAATACTGTAACTATTGTTCATCAATAGTTAACTGATTAATAATTCCTTAATTTGCTGCTGTGTGCCTTCCAGTCTTTTTAGACTTATGGCGCCCCTATCATGGGCTTTTCTTGACAGGTTTCTTCAGAGGGGGGTTTGTTGCTGCCATTTTCAGAGGCTGAGAGAGTGTGACTTGCCCGAGGTCATCCAGTGGGTTTCCCTGGCCGAGTGTGGATTTGAACCTTGGTCTCCAGAGCCATAGTCCAGCCCTTAAAACTGCTGCTCTATGCTCCAATCCGTGGCAATGGAGGGCTGGCTGTCAATACCTTTTCTTTTGAGGGGGCCTCTGTGCATAAGAGTCCCCAAACTGTGCCCTTTAAGAGATTTCGGACTTCATCTCCCAGAAGCCTCAGCCATGGTGGCCAATGGTCTGGGATGCTGGGAGCTGAAGTCCAAAACCCCTCAAAGACCACAATTTGGGGACCGTTCTGGTCCAGAAACATGGAGCAGGGTGACTTTTCTAGACTCGTCTTGTGTTTGTTTCCTCATTTGGCGAACTTCAGCCCTAAAGCTTGTTAAAACCCAGGACTCAAAACAGAACAGACGCCAACGGAGGTCCTTCCAAAGCCCTGGCTTCTCTGCGGAGGCAGGAAAGGGCTACGCAGAGGAGAAGCAGCAAGCCGGAGCCTTAAGGCAGTAGCGCACTTCCGGTTCCGGTCAGCTCTCCTGGAAAGCGGAAGTAAGGGGCTGCTGTAGCAGTTTTATGGTAAGAAGAGAGTCAAAGGTTAGGGAGGGGATAGCTATGGCCAGACCTGGTCCTCCTTTTCCAGGACATGTCCTACATTTCAGCCTTCAGTCCAGGGGGAATTCCAAAATGTCCTCCATTTTGTGTATGACTTGGAAGCATGGCTTTATATGGATGTTTTTAGCATTCCTTTGGTCATGCTCTCCATTTTTTGGTCGAATGTCCTACATTTTGCAGTGAGGACACAATTTTCTTTAGTGGTGGTGGTGGTGGGGGGGAACTGTGGAAGAACTGTGTTTGGCCCAAAACACACTGCAGAAATAATCCACTTTGAGATTGCTTTAACTGCCCTGGGTCAGTGCTAAGGGATTCTGGGAGTTGTAGTTTATTGTGACACCAGATCTTTCTCTGACAGAAGGCTAAAGGTCTCACAAAACTACAGTCCCCAGAATTCCCTAGCATTGAGCCAGGGCAGTTGAAGTGGTCTCAGACTGGATTGTTTCTGCAGTGTGTTTTGGACCTATGAGTCTGAATTTGTTTTTGGATTATTGCATAAGTGCAACTGTTGTCTTTGAGATAGCTGCATTAGTCTTTGAGACAAGGTGACCAAATGTCATAATCGCTACGGAGGAGGACAAGGCACCACAAAATGTAGGATGTTCAAGAAAAACCTATGACACCCACACACTGTGGATAATAAAATCAATGGATGCTGAAGTCTTGTCAAATGCAATGGCATAGAAATGGTGCTCCTTACATAAAATGACAAAATCAAGATTTGCTTCTGGGAATATATATATATCTGAATAGTTGAACCTGTTGGCAAGAAATCTCTAAATGTGGAGGGCTGACTGTATTTAAACAAACAAAAAAATAACTCCTTTTGGCTTTCTTTTTCCTTTCTAGATTCTCCTACCAATTCCATTTCCTCCCCGCTTGCAATGAAGAAAAACCTGCGGAAAAACCAAGGTGAGCGTTACCGCCTGAAGTTCCGGCGTCTCTGCCGTGCAGCCAAGGTACTGGTTTATGAGAACGCAGCCCTGTGTGATGAGATTGCCAGGCTGGAGGCCAAATACCTCCGTGTGCGCGAAGAGCGCCGGTTCCTATTGGCTCGCCTGCTGCAGGCCCAAGCCCTGGCAGAAGAAGAGACCCCTGTGTCTACCATCACCACCATTTCACAGCCTTCTCCGGACGAGCAGGCCACCCGCAAGCCCCGCCGAGAACGCAAAGGCAAGGAAAATGGGCGGGCATCTAAGCGCAGGGTGGCGCCTGAGCTAGGCATCCGCCGGCTGGTTCCGCCGCTTCCCTTGGATCCCTCTGGCCGGCCAGTGTTTCCCATCACGTTGGGTCCGCTGACTGTCTACAGCTTGGGCGAGATTGTCTCTGACCGTTCCAGTTTCCATACAGAGAGTGCCATTTACCCTGTGGGGTACTGCAGCACCAGGATCTTTGCCAGTACTCAACAGCCTGTTCATCGCTGCCTCTATACTTGCCAGATCAAGGACGGTGGTACTGGGCCGCTCTTTGAGATAGCCCCTGAAGACGAGCCTGGCTGTGTAATAACTGGCTCCAGCCCAGACACTTGCCATGCTCAGCTCCTTGAGGCTGTGGGCGCTGCCCAACTGGAGCCATCAGGTGCTGAGTTCTTTGGGCTGTCCCACCCAGCCATCCAGCATCTCATTCAGAGCTGCCCCGGAGCACGTAAGTGTGCTGGGTATCGCTGGTTACGCTTTGAGGTGTGCCGTCCAGCAGATGGGGCCCCTCCTGAAGCATTGCCTCCAGGAAATCCTGGAACCGACTTTGAGGCGTTTCAAAACCAAGGCTTGGCAGGACCAGTGGGTCTGGATTTCCCTGCTGCCACCCCTTCTCCACCCAGTGGCAATGGCTATGCAGAACTGTTCCTGCCATGTGCCCCCTCAGGGGGGTCCCCTGTTCCCCAAAGCCCAGAGAGTGACACTGACTGAACCTGGCCAGTCGCATGCCCATGTAGAGCTTCTGTTTGGAGACCAGACGCATATCCCCTCTGCACAGGTATAATGGTTTTGTGCCATTTTTAACTATCATGACTCAGTCTTGTGGAATCTTGGGATTTGTAGTTTGATAAGGGGTTTAGGATTCTGTGCTAGAGTGCTCTGGTTCTCCGATTCCTGAGAGTGGACTAGAGCCCTCTAGCAAACTACAAATTCCAGGATTCCATAGGATGAAGCTCTGGCAGTTAAAAGTGATCTAAAATTGCACAGTACAGATCCACTTCAAGCAGTGTATGTTCACTTATATACACCCCAAGGTTTCTTGTAGCTCCAGAACATGCAACTAATTGTACTTTGGATGTTGTTGGACTGCAGCTCCCATCATCCTTCACCACTGATGGAGGCTGTGGTCCAGCAACTTCTGGAGTAAACACAGGTTGCCCACCCCTGCATGTAGTTCATACTGCATTGATTTCATAAATTGTTTGTACCATCCCCTGGTACTTCACAATCTTGTTCTTTCAGCACCATCAATTTGCTTGCAGGTCTGAGAGGGTGAGAGTGTGTATGTGCACATATCTTTCATATAGACTCTATAAATGAGTATTTTATATACTGTAAGTATTTCATTAGTGTAATGTTTATTGTTAATTTTTGCCTTAAGTAAAAGCTCATTTTTGAATATTCCCCTGTGGGGTAGGGCCAGCTCCATGTTTTTTTTAGATCAGTGAAGATTGGCATCTTCACTAGGCCCCACTCCATTATCCAGTCTGTCTTCTCACTACCATTGCCACCATCTGTTGTTGCTGTACCTCCTCTTCATTGCCATTGCTTTGCATGGCAGGTAAGGAAAGCAAACTCCTTCTCATCATGACAGGGCTTGGAAATGTTCCTTCTTTGGACTACAGTTACCAGACTTCCCCAGCTGATGGGGTGATAGTAAGAATTACAAGCCAAAAGGTAACATTTCCATGCTCTGCCATCACCTTGTGTGGGCTGAAGCTTGTTTTGTGAACAAGCAGATTGCCAGCTGAAGAAAAGGAACAAGTCCAGGGAGCTCATGTTGGTGACTGTAGACCTCTAGTGAGTTGTGGACACTAGGCAGGTGCCCAAACATGCCAATTTTTGTCTTATGGATTTCAGGTTCATTTAACAATGTTATCTAGGCCTCAGTAAATCCATCACATCCTGTAAAGGCATGTTCATACATTAACTTCACCATGACATAATGATCTTTTTCTGTCAAACATTCTTAAGCTTCACTTCAAAGACTGGTGTGCATTTGTATAACTGATTGATTAACAGCAAATGGAGCAATTAAAAACCAGCAAGATGTTAACTGTATTCTTGTAGATTCCCTTATTTCCAACATTAATGGAGACCACTGCCTAGTTGGTGAAGGGTTTCAGTTTTAGCATTTTGAGATCAAAGCCAATACTGGATGAACCAAATGTGTGTGGCTAACTGATAGATCAGAGATGACTCACATGAAAGTTGGTGGTGACTGAACAAATGAATGTCCAAATTGGTTGTTTTTCTACCTTGTTTCATTGGATTTGGGAAGAGATTTGTGTGTGAGACTTGTCACTGCAGCCTGTTTATAATAAAGGCTTTGAAATTCATGTGTGTGTGCAGGAAACATGTTGGTGCAGGCGTGAGCTGTACAGAAGGATCGCTATGATGCAAGCTCCAAAACACTGATTAAGACAAAAGTTGGGAAACTTTGACCCTCCAGTAAATCTCCCACAATTCCTTACCACTGGGGGAGGCCAGTGACAGATATTGGGGAAAACACTCAAAGGACAAGTTTTCCCACTGCATTAAGACATGGAGGTCCCCCTCCCTATCTCCAAAATGGCTCTCTTGTTTAAGAGGAGGAAGCAACAGGTGTTTCCTTATAGCAGGGGTAGGCAACCTGCAGCCCGCGGGCCAGATGCGGCCCGGCGAGGCCTTGGGACCGGCCCCAGCCCGGTCCTGCCGCCGATTGCCGCCAGGGCCTTTGGGGGGCAATTGTCTATAGAAGCCTCAGAAACATGCATTTATATTAAAAAAAATTTAAAAATCAGCAAATTTTTTCGTGTGTCCTCCATTTTTTAAATAAAAAGTGTCCTCCATTTGAAAATTTTGTCCTACATTTGTCATGGTTTATTTATATATTTAATTTTTTAATTATTTAATTATTATTATTATTTTGGCTTCGGACCCCCAGTTGTCTGAGGGACAGCAACCCGGCCCCTGGCTCAAAGAGGTTACCTACCCCTGCCTTATAGTGTTCCTATACCAAGAGTTGCAAGAAGGCATATGTGATCATAGTGGCAGATTATAGTGATGTATAAATATCTAACAATAGCAAAAAGAAATTGGCACACTTGCCTTCATCCCATCCTGAAATGATGAAAGCTTAGAGGATGGATTTTTGTGTGGCACGATGGGAACGCCATTCATTTACAGAACAAATTCCTGTTCTCAGTATGATTTAAATAAGGTATTCTCAAACTTTGGCTTTCCAGATGTTTTTCACTTCAGCTCCCAGAATTCCTGTTGGCCAAGCTGGCTGGGGTTTCTGGAAGTTGAAGTGCAAAGCACCTGCAGGACTAATACAGTTGATTTAAATATACTGTATATAATAATAATAATAATAATAATAATAATAATAATAATAATAATAATTTTATTTGTATTTTCCCACCTCTCCCAATGGATTGAGGCAGGATTACAACCGTAAAATAACCATTCACTGTAACCATATACTGTACTCGTGTATAAGTCTAGAAATTTTAGTCAAAATTGACTCCAAAAACCTGAGTCGGCTTATCCACAGGCCAATGTAAGTACTGTACTTTAACTCATATTTAAAAAGGAACCATGCCCTGGTGAAAAGCTGACACACACACACACACACCCCATTCTCTCATCCATCCAGCCTTTAGGATGAGCACAAACAGTTGCACCTGCTGGAATTTTGTAAGTTGTTTGGCATTGCTTTCCTTGCTTCATCCTTTAGATCTTTAGTCACATGCCCTAAGTTTTACCCACAACTTATCCACGTGTCATATCAAAATCCATAATTTTGGTCCCAAAACCTACCCTCGACTTATACATGAGGTTGATTTACAGGCGAGTGTATATGGTATGTCTTTGGGATCAGGCTCAGGTTGTAGATGTTTGAGTACTGTTTTAAAAGAAAGTAGATCTTGCAAGCCT
>NC_056527.1:107881945-107901783 GCF_019175285.1 Sceloporus undulatus
GAAGACTGCCAAACCCTGATCTGAGCCACAAACCAGCTCCAAATTAGTTTGGCTATTATTATTATTATTATTATTATTATTATTATTATTATTATTATTATTATTAACAACCTTTATTTATAAAGCGCTGTAAAGTTACACAGCGCTGTACATACAATCTTTTTAATTGGACGGTTCCCTGCCCTCAGGCTTACAATCTAACAAGACATGACACAAAAGGAGAAGGGAGTGGTGGTGGGGAAGGGACCTCTCTAGTAGCATAATACATATAAAATACATGGCAATACAGGAAATGATTCAATAAAACAGGCAACAAAAGAACATCAAATAGCAAGTGACAGTTATGCAATGCCTGGGAACGCTTCCCTGAACAGGATGGTCTTCAACTCCGTTTTGAAGCTGGTTAAAGAAGTGATGGCTCTTGCTCACGGGGGAAGAAGGTTCCAGGCGTGAGGGGCAGCGAGTGAAAAGGGGCGAATCCGAGATGGGGCAGAGGAAATCCTGGGCTGTGACAGCAGACCTTGACTACCAGAACGGAGGGCCCTACTTGGAAGGTGAGGAGAAATAAGGTCTGATAAGTAAGGAGGGGCCAGCCCATGGAGGGCTTTAAATGTTGACAACAGGAGCTTATGCTGAATGCGGAAAGGGAGGGGGAGCCAGTGAAGGGATGCCAACACAGGAGAGATATGGTCACAGCGGTGGGTGGATGTGATAATGCGTGCAGCTGAATGCTGGACAGAAATTAAAGGACGGAGGTGAGAAAGAGGAAGCCTGGCCAGGAGGATGTTACAGTAATCAAGTCGTGAGACCACTAGGGCATGGACCAGGATCTTGGCAGTAGAGGCAGAGAGATATGGTTGGATTTTGGTAATATTGTATAGAAAGAATCTACAAGCCTTGGCTGTGGTCTGGATCTGAGGGATACACGACAGAAGAATCAAAGATAAAACCGAGACTGCGGGCTTGCTGGGCTGGTTGAATAGAAATGTCCACAGAGACAGAAAAGGAGTGTTGAAGGGTGGGCTTAGGAGGAAAGACAAGAAGCTCCGTCTTGGACATGTTGAGCTTCAAACGCCGATGGCGCATCCACTGCGAGACAGCTGTGAGGCAAGACTAAACTTGCTGTTCAAGCTTTAGAGAAAGGTCAGGGGTGGAAAGATACAACTGGGTTTTGTCGGCATACAGATGGTAGGAAAAGCCAAAAGAACTAATGAGTTTACCTAAGGACAGTGTGTTGAGAGAAAACAGAAGGGGACCCAGAACAGACCCCTGGGGAATTCCAACAGATAAGGGAACAGGAGATGAAGTCTGACCACCTGTGAGCACTGCAAAAGATCTGTCTGACAAATAAGATCTAAACCAGTCGAGAACAGAGTCTGAGAACCCAAGGTCAGAAAGTATATCAACTAGAAGAGAGTGATCAACGGTGTCAAAGGCTGCAGACAAATCAAGAAGGATGAGAACAGAGTAAAGGCCATTAGCCTTGGCCCGTAAAAGGTCATTGGAGATCTTAGTGAGAGCTGTCTCTGTAGAATGCCTTGGGCGGAAACCAGACTGAAAGGGATTGAGGATGGAGTTGGCTTCAAGAAACTCAAGACAGTGAGAATAAACAACCTGTTCCAAAACTTTAGAAAGAAACGGAAGAAGAGAAATCGGACGATAGCTAGACAAAGAGGAGGGGTCAAGAGAAGGTTTTTTTTATCATCACAGCTTTTCTGAGAAATATGCATTCAGCCTGTAAGCAAAAGCAAACTGCTGCTGATTCAAGTGCACCATGCTTCACAGTACATGTGTTTAGGATTTTAGTTTTGCAAGCACTCTGAGAATTCTGTGCAGTCCTTGACGAACTGCAGTTCCTTCCCAGGAAGGAAATGTATAATATGATAGATATACCCTAATGAAATTAAAGCCACAAGGCTTAAACACAGAGACTGACGAGAGAGAAACCTACAGACAAGACATACTAGGTAGCTAGCATGCAGCAAAGCATTAGCAAGTGTGTAGTGAAATTCATGTACCTGTACCATGCACAAGAAAATTTAGGTACATACACCATGCAAAGAAATGCTTAAAAAGGCACCAGGGCATGCAGAAATCCACCTATTAATAGCATGGAGGTACTGTATATACACAGTCACAAATAACTGGAACGCATTAGCCTTGCTAAAGATGCAGTCATGTACAAAGAGTTAGTCACATGATTAACTGGCATAAACAGGTAGAAAATTCCTGCACTCAGTCCCGTGCATGTTCCCCTGCGGTCTCAAACAGAGATATACAATTTGTACTCATGCCAACATGAATACACATTGCAGCAGTTATACACAAATATTTCTACCAACATCCTGGCTTCATGGGGTGACCAGATGTCATAACTGCAAAGAAGGACAAAACACTGGAAAATATAGGACATTCAAGAAAAATGTAGGGCCTTGCAAAATAAAAGCCAAAACCCCTAATATAAATATAAATTCATGCTGCTTAGTCGTGCTTAAACTGGAGGACATTTTGGCATTCCTCCTGGACAAAAGGTTGAAATGTAGGATAAGTCAACCTATGGCCTCACAACGTAATCCTTTTTCTTTCTGTTTGATACTATTAGTGTGCACACACAGTTGCCTGTTATCTCTTGTAGTCCAAACATTTTTACTTTTTCCAGACACATCTTAGTATACCTTCATTTTTGCATATTTACAGTCTGTGCATGTACAATTGCAGTTACGCCATAAACCACCCAAGTTTAAATCTTTTATAAGTGTTAGCCCACACTAGGAAGACTTTCAAATTTCTATAGAAAGGCCTTAGCTACTTTAAGAGATGGTTGTGACTATAAACAATATTCTGTAATCACTTCAAGACTTCAGGACAGAGTGGGAGAGAAAATTCATAACAACCATCTATTTACTGCCTCACATTTCCTTTGAAGAGGGAAGTAAAAAGCAGTTGCACACATAAATCATGTTAGCTCTCTTGAACAGACACAAGGCATAAAGAAAGGGAATATTTATGAAATCATCCAGTAACAAGGAGTTTGAAGTTCTGTCCAAAGCAGAAAAGCACGAAAGAAGAAGTAAGATAGCTGTAACAATCCTGAAACAGACACATTTACTATTTTACTCAAAATAGTGACTGGTATTCAGGCTGAACAGATAAAACCTAAGCATAGCAGAAATAGTTTGTTGGAAACACCTTTGCTACCTCTGACAATAAAAATCTTAACACTATAGAAGGGTGTCCTCAGATCACTTCTGCTACACTTATCATAGAATCATAGAGTTGGAAGAGACCACTAGGGCCATCCAGTCCAACCCCCTGCCATGCAGGAAATCCAAATCAAAGCATCCCTGACAGATGGCCATCCAGCCTCTGTTTAAAGACCTCCAAGGAAGGAGACTCTATCACCCTCCGAGGGAGTGCATTCCACTGTCGAACAGCCCTTACTGTCAGGAAGTTCCTCCTAATGTTCAGGTGGAATCTCTTTTCCTGTAGCTTGCATCCATTGTTCCGGGTCCTGTTTTCTGGAGCAGCAGAAGTTATGTCAACTTCTTTCTTGGTGTGTACATTTCACAATATATGAAGCAATCTTCTGACAACAGACTGAATGTTATCAAAGGTTATCACTTGTGGAGTTTATTGGCCAGTGCCCCATATCCTCAGAAAGTGGAGAAACAAGCTACTACTTCCACTGGCCAGTCTGGTTTCCAAAAGAGGGGGTACGATATTCAATAGCCAGAGCACCATGAGCTCAGGAACAGCACTCAGTTCATTTGCTATTCCTGAGCTAGTGCAGAGTTGGTAATAAGACTGAACGGCCACTGGCATTGATGCACAGATTTTATTCCACTAGAGGACACTACAGCTTCAACAAAAGGATGGGGGTTAGGCAGAACATTTTCAAGTTCTGGTTTTAGATCAGGGAAGGCAACTCTGGAAGGCTAGGCAACTGCATTGGGCTCCCAGGAGACCTTGGAGGGCTGCAACACCACCCATCTATACTGGTGTGGGAAGGAGGGTTTTAAAATTTTGTTTGTCTCCAAACCCCTTCTAGTGGCTTTGGAAGCATTTTTGTCGTGTTTTTAGGCTCAAAAAGAGGCTTTTTAAACAACAGAGTGTAAATGGAAGTCACTTCCTTGTCACTTCTTGTTTCAGAAAAATGCTTTCTAGAAAAATGCTTTCCTCTCCTGGTTTTAACTTGGCCATTGGGGGAACAAAAACATGGTGAAAACGCCTCCACACTTTCTAGAAAGCATTTAGGTATTTAAAAAATATATTTTTGACTGTTTCAGGGACCACAAAAACAGCTCTGTGGGGCTGCACATGGCCAGTGGGCTGCACTTTGTCCATCTTGGTAAACACTCATTGATGTTTGTCAGTGTACAAAAAGGCTGGATTCCCAAATTCTATCTAGCATGTTTTGCCAGCATCCACAACTGTTTCACAAACCATTCCTTTCTGTACACCAGGTCAGCCAGTCTTCAGGTCAGGTACTGTGAGAAGGGAACCCAGAAAAAGTGAGGTGAAACTTCAAAAACATGTTAAGTAACCCTCACTCATGGCTGCCAATCAATCAGTTAGAAAAGTCATCCCAGGTTTGTCCTCCTTTAAAGGTCAAACAAAAAGTAACCCAAGACTCCATCAACAAGTCTTTGGCAGCTCCCATTCAGAGGCAAAGAGATACTACCAAGGAAGGCTTGTAAATCTAGACAATGTTGTCATACACTCGGACAACATCCAGACAGTCTCGGAGTGCCTCTAGCAGCTGTGACGTCCGCTCCATCTCTTCATCAGTAAGCTGAGTGTTAACAGTTGGGATAAATTCAAGGCTGGCTGAGATTGAAGACAGGCCCAGCAACTCGAGTTTTTCACGGACCTGGCGCAAAGTGGGCACTGCACAGATAAACTGGAGGGGGGAAAGCAAAGAAGAAAAATCAGGCAGGAATCCTTAAGAGCTTTGAACATAAGCAAGGAAGCGTTTCATCCAAGAATGAACAGTTTAAGATTCCTAGTGCTGATGCAGAATGGCAGAAATATATCTTGGACACAGGAAGAGGAGTCTAATGTATTGGTAGAGACTTGAGAATTTTGGGATACTTTTAGCAATGGAGGGATGTGAGGACAGTAGAGGATATGAGTAGGAGGATCTCATAAGTGAAAGCAAAATACACTTCTCCATGCTAAAATATAGAGTGGAGTCCATCTAGGACAGTTTTCTCCGTGTCCAAAATAGCCAAATTATGCAACTGGAGCCCCAGATTCTGCTATCGGCACTGCTGATGTTATGTGCCTTTGTGTCAACTTCAACTTCAACTTATGGATTTTCTTGACAAGGTTTATTTTACCATTGCCTTCCTCTAAGGCTGAGAGTGTGTGACTTGCTCACAGTTTCCCAGTGGGTTTCCATGGCTGAGCAGGGATTCAAACTGTGGTCTCTCAGAGTCCTACTCCAAGACTCAAACCACTCTCAGAACAAACATATATTAAGTCAATTAAGTATAGCCAGATCAGATGAGGACATTCACATTTCTGTTTATAATACTGATAATACATGTGAAATCTCAGTATCCGAAGGGACAGACTATCTTCACCTGGCTTCCTGAGGATGTGTCAGACAACAAAGCCATCACCCCAGCATGCAGCCTGAGATAATGGGAGTTGTAGTGTGACATATCTGAAGGCCACCAAGTTTGAGAAGGGCTATGAAAGGGCATTGGTGCCCTTCCCTCTGATTACAGAAGCAATGCAAACTTGCTTTAAAAATGAGTGCAAAACTCAGGATGTGGAATTCTACATTTCTATGGCAATCTCACAGAATATTCTTACAGATCAGAAGCGTTAAAAGGGAGCTGCTTGGAAAGATGCATTGCTGTTTCAATAGGGGAAAGTTACATTGAAAAGCCATTGATCCTGGGAAAGTCCAAACATGGTAAGGAATATAGTCATATCAAAAGCATGTCCTTCTCCTTCTTATATTTTCAACCTAACTCACACCTCACCTTTAATATCATCTTCCCTTCTTCATCCTCTTCCTCCTGGACATCTTCTGCTCCAGCTTCAATAGCCAACTCGAGGGCCTGATCCAGACTGACTGGACTGCTGGACCGATCTTCCTTGCTCACAGTCACAACCCCCTTCTTCTCAAAACTGTGCCGAGCCCCATCAGCAAACATGCCTCTGCAGGGAACCAAGCAGGAAGGCCACAGCGTGAAATCTAAGCAAACAATGAACTGGAAGTTCTTGCTCCTCCAATCCAGAGCTTGTACAAGTTACTTTGGATAACAACCTCAAACACCAGCTGCAATCTCCCAGCCTATTTCATCTCACACTGTTGTTCTGGCACTTGCTGTAGTTCCTGTCCTTCCCAATAATTTGTTCAGTGCCAAGCACTAAGCCACATTACGGCTACACCGTAAGTTTTACTGGTGGTAGATGATGCAGCAAATGGTATGCAGCAGAGAAGTATTTTAGCCTTTTTGCTGATGAAATACATTATTATTATTATTATTATTATTACTAATATCTTGCTCTTTCCCAAAACCGGGACCCATAGTAGCTCACAATATTATAAGAACAGTACAATTAAAAGTATACAAAAGTGATACATTAAAATAGAATTAAAATATTACAATATTAAAATAGATTGCTTGTTAAAAGACTAAAATACAATATCCTTCTTACAGCCAGAGGCAGTACTGGGTCTCTAAACAAATAGTCCTATTTATACTATTCCTGATCAGTGATCAAATTCCCCATTACTGGGCATATGGGGGCCCTGGACTTATGTGTACCCTGCCCACGTAAGGCTGATGGAAGATGAATTCCTGAGGATTATACAGTGTAAAACCAAGCAGAGAAAATCAAAGGTGAAAGTATGACCCATCTCTCCTTTCCTTCATTAGCAAGGAGAACTGTGTCAAGCAGTAACAGAGGAAAATTCACTCTTCCAGTCCTTTTTCAACCTTCTTATCTTTTCCCAGACACAAGCTACCAAGCTAATGCAAAAACAAAACAAAACAACAACAACAAAACCCAAACAAGATCACTAACACAAATTCATACTTTCTGTAGCATCAGACAGCTGTGAACATTTGGCCATGATGCCAACAAGGACCCTAATACCCATCTGCCTGCTGACAGAGGTCCAACTCACTAACCCGTGTTGGCTCAAAAGACGGCGGATTTCTTGGAAGGACCTCTTGGCATTGTCTGTCAGTATCTCGATAAGCAGGGAGGAACCACCAGGGCCTCGTGCTTCATAGAGCAGGTATGAGGACTTGGCTT
Organism: Sceloporus undulatus; assembly: GCF_019175285.1. Taxonomy (NCBI): domain Eukaryota; kingdom Metazoa; phylum Chordata; class Lepidosauria; order Squamata; family Phrynosomatidae; genus Sceloporus; species Sceloporus undulatus. Next base: position 107,889,224 of record NC_056527.1, read on the forward strand.
TATCCTATTCAAACAATGAAAAACATGAGTAAATTGTACCATTTAGAGACCCCATCATTTAAATCAGACCCATGAGCAGCCTCCCAAGTCCCTCTAGTTTTCCTCCTCCCAAAATAAAGTTCTGGAAAGGAAATCTTATTTCCAGTCCCAGAACCACAATTTTGTCATTTATATTTACAGTCACAAATCACATTTTTGTTTAGAGAATGAGTGGAAATGGTTATCTAGATGTTGTTGGACTGCAAATCCCAGCAGTCTTAGCTATTACAACAAATGGCAATGAATACTGAGAATTCTAGTTCATCTACATCTGGAAGGTTGCATGATTCCCTGGTCTAGACAACACAAGAATAGTTAACAAAGCCTCTGACAAGCAGACCGTTTTACAAATAGCCCCACCTCCTTTTCATCCTCAGTCTATGCCTATCTTGAAGGATTTTTTTTAGAAGTATCTGCACTGAGAAGATGGTGAAGGAAGGCTGAGAAACACAGACTTTCAGTGCTGGATTCCAGCAATCTATCTGCAGTAAACAAGGCAATAAAGCTTATGTTAGGAAAAAGTAGGATTCTGCTTCTGGCCACTCCTATAGCTGTGTGTGCCTGCCTACAACAGGCAAGGTAAGAAGGAGCTAACTCCAAAATCCCTAAGCATGTGTGAACAGTAAAACAGAGAAGAGAGGGGAGCAGATAAGCCTGCCTCACCAGCTAACTCCAACATGCTTTTAAAAAGAGCACAGATCTTACGTTTGGCCACGAAAATGGAGAAACATGGAAGCTGGTGAAAGAAAAGAAAAAATCATCCCTGGATGTATTTTGGAAGAAGACGTCAAATGGTCTTTAAAAGGTTTAACAAGTTCTTGTTGACTTATGCAAAGCTTACCTGACCTAGGTGCTTCATTTCCTATGTGCATACTGTTGGTTTTAAATAAAACATTTGCACTTCTTTTCAACTGCTCTTATTAACTGTGGTATAGGAATCTGTCCCCATTATTTCTATGTTACTTTTTCCTACAGTAATGCCTAATAACATATATATTTATTTCTATAATGGAGGTATACTTGTACAGTATATGCATTTTACACCACAGTGTAAAAATTTACCCCACAGTGTTCTGTGGATATGGGTCAGTGCTGTTGCTACATATATAACCCACCCAGCCTTTGCTGGCTTAAGGACACAAAGGTGGAGAGCAAGTCACAACAGAACAATTTCCCTGTAGATGCTGTATGGGACTATAACACCAATCAGCTCTCATCAGGATAGTTAATGGGAAGGGTTGCAATTCAACAGCATCTGGACGGCCACAGATGCATTTCTTGCCCCAGTTAATCTCTCTTCTCCAAAATGCATTTCATGCACAAAGACAGTGATGGTGGCCACATCTGTGTACCAGACTCAAAGATATGAGGAACATACCCCACCAGTGATTGCTGCTTCAATGGAAGATTTTGGCATACTTTTGCTCCGACACTGTTCAATAACGTTGGCTAAATTACTGTTCAATTCTGGATTGGGGCCTCCTTCTGCCAAAGACATTTGAGAACATGAGAGATAATATATTAATTATCATCATCGCTGCATGATTACTACATCATCATCATCATTATTATTATCATCTTGCCCTTTGCTTTGAGCAGCAAAATGTCTTGAGTTGCACCTGGAGATCATCTTCCTCACCTCTGCCATTTAAGGTATGGGAGGAAAGCTGATTTTTAAATGGTGAATTTAAATGTTGAATTTTAAATGTGGACTATTTTAAAACTTGTGTGTGTCTTATTTGTCCTTTCAAACTGGACTTATCTGTACCCTGCCCTGGACTTATGAATTACTGTATTTTAATCAATTTTGTTCATTGTTGATTTGCTGCTGTTCCCGTTTCAACCTGTGAGGAGAAATAATGATAATAATAGTATTATTTCTTACCTGCCTCTCCCCATGGATCAAGGCAGAGAACAACAAATCAACACTGAACAACAGTGATTAAAACACATTAATAATAATAATTCTTACCCATCTTTCCCCATGGATCGAGGTGAAGAACAATAAATAGGTGAAGAACAATAAATCAGCAATAAACAACATTTAAAAAACATGTTAATAATAATAATAATTGTTATTGTTATTATTATCAATGTGTATTAATCAATGTTACTCATTTCTGATTTGTTGTTGTTTTCTGCCTCGATATAATAATAATACCTACCTGGCTCTCTCCATGGATTGAGGCAGAGAACAACAGATCAGAAATGAGTAACATTGATTAAAATGCATTAACAATAATAATAATAATAATAGGTGTTGTTTTTTAATTGATGTTGTTCATTGTTGATTTGTTGTTGTTGTTGTTGTTAGGGACTACAGTGATTAGCAGCAGAGACCTTGCCTGGTCATGGGCCTTTTTCTTCAGGTCTACCGTCTACACAAATATAGAACATCAGATTTGTTCATTACAACACGGTTGGGACTCCTTTGGCCTCCCAGATGTTTCTAATTATAGTCTATACACAACCCTTGTTGTTGCTGTTGTTGTTGTTGTATGCAAACCTATTTTTGTTTAAATTTGGGAAGGTTTGTTGAGCAAGGGTTTACTATTGCTTTCCTCTGAGGCTGAGAGAAAATGACTTGCCCAGGGTCAACCCCTAACCACCAGCTTTTTCCCTCACTGGCTGGCAGCTTCTGGAGGCACACAATTTCTTCACTCACCTCTCACAATAACAATGCAAATGCTGCCACTGTACCTTTGACTGCCAGTCGGATCATCATGGTGAGCTTTTGGAAAAGGCGGGACCGAGCAGTGTCTTTTGGGCCTTTCACATGTTTGACCTTAGACCATTTGTTGTGTCCGGCGAATGCAGCGCAGGAAGCATGGATGGTGCGACTGGGGTTGTCCAGGAGCGTAAAAAGATGTTGCCGGAACAAGACATTTGCTCTTGTGAGAGTGATGCCCGCTGACATGTCTCAGGTGCGAGAAGAAGTCTCCTTGGGGCTCAATCTTCAAATAAAACATAAGCAAAATGGCTACTGTGAAATTGGAAAAAAAAATACATTTATACACATTTATAATATATTTACTTGGTGTATATTTATTTATACCTGGCCTTTTCCCCAATAACGGGGCTCAAGCTGGTTTACAACTTATTAAAAGCAATGCAAATGAACATCTATACACAAACATCAGTTTTAAAAAAGGATAAATTATATATATATATATATATATATATAAAAACAGTGGTTCAAACTTTGGGCTACGGCTCTGGAGACCAGGGTTTGAATCCCAGCTCAGCCTCAGAGGATAGCAGTGGCAAACCCTCTCTGATTAAAACTTGCCAAGAAAACCCGATGATAGGTTCCCCTTGGGGTCATAGAAACCCACTGGGTGACCTTTTGCGAGTCACACTCTCTCAGCCTCAGAGGATAGCAATGGCAAACCCCTTCTGATGAAGCCTGCCAAGAAAACCCTAGCCTAGGATAAGTTCCACTTATAATCATGGAAACCCACTGAGGGGCCTTAGGCAAGTCACACTCTCTCAGCCTCTAAGGATGGCAAAGGAAACCCTCTTTGATGAAACCTGCCAAGAAAACCCTATTACTGTATAAGTTCCTCTTAGGGTCATGGAAACCCACTGGGTGACCTTAGGAAGTCACACTCTCTCAGTCTTAGAGGATAGCAATGACAAACCCCCTTCTGATTAAGCCTGCCAAGAAAACCCTATGAATGGGTCTCCATAAATTGGAAAGGACCTGAAGGCACACAGCAACAACAACAACACCTTCATAAGTCCTCAAGCAAGTTTGCAGTGGCCCCCAAACTGTGCCCTTTAAGAGCTTTTGGACTTCATCTCCCAGAAGCCTCAGCCACGTTGGCCAATAGCCTGGGATTCTGGGAGCTGAAGTCCAAAATCCCTTAAAGAGGACAGTTTGGGGGACCATTGAATTAGAGGGCAGGAAAGGGAAGACACATCTCCCATTTGTGATCAAGTCCTGGGAGGCGACCCTAATTGTGAATGGGGAGGCTTCCCGCAACTGCTGCTCTTTTAAATGCATTGACCTACCTCCTAGCAGCGGAGTCGTCTCCCAGAGTTCCACAGACCTCTTCCCCTGGAGCTCCGCCCACGAGGGGCGGGGCCTAATCTGATTTAACGCTTTCATTTCCGCTTCTCCAAAGGTTGCCCATATAGTAGTTCCCCAGACTGTGCCCTAAGAGACTTTGGCCTTCAGCTCCCAGAAGCCTCAGTCATGTTGGCCAATAGCCTAGGATTCTGGGAGCTGTAGTCCTAAATCCCTTAAAGAACACGGTTTGGGGACCACTCTGCTAGTATAGTGTGGGTTTGGTCCAAAACACACTGCTGAAACAATCCAGTTTGAGATTAGCTGCCCTCAGAGCTCAGTGCCAGGGAAGCCATGGGAAATGTAGTTTATTGTGGCACCAGAACTCTCTGACAGAGAAGGCTAAATGTCTCACAAAACTACAGTTCCCAGAATTCTCTAGCATTGAGCCAAGGTAGTTAAAGCGACCTCAAACTGGATTACAGTGGTCCCTCCACATTCACTGGGGTTAAGGGTGAAGGATCCCTTTGAATGGGGGAAAGCTGCAAATAATAAAACACTATTCTTTTTATCTGAGGTAAAACCCCTCTAGGAATCCCCTGCGCAACTCTATGGTCAACATCTGCCATGATCATAGAATCAGGCTGGAGGACCTAGAAATGCCTAGAGAGGTGTTTTCTCTAGACACCTCTAGCTTCTCCAATACCACTCTATGGTCAACTTCTGGCAAGGGTTACGCTAGAGGACCTAGGATATAACCCCATTCTTCCCCAACTCTGGCTTTATTTCCTTGTTTACTGCAGACATGCTGCTGCACCTTCACATCACAGTCTGTACATCCTCTCAGTGTTGATGCTGCTAAAAAACATTCAGCTAGACTGAAAGTGAGGAAGAAAAGAGTGGCTGGGTGGGCGAAAAAAGACTTTGTAAAAAGAATCTTCTTTGTTGGAGGGTTTCTTAACTGAGGTATGTCTGTATATCATTTGCTAGGGAATAGGAGCCCGTGTGGCATAGTGGTTTGAGTGTTGCATTATGACCAGGGCTTGGCCATGAAACTCACCAAGTGACACTCTCAGCCTCAGGGGAAGGTAATGGCAAATCTCCTCAGAACAAATCTTGCCAAGCAAACCCCATGACAGGTTCACTTTATTTAGCATCACCAAAGTTGGAAATGACTTGAAGGCACACAACAATGAAGGGGACAGCACTGCTGCCCTCACATCAGGCTTTCCAGGGTCATTTTCCTAGCCACTGTGTGAACAGAATGCTACACTAGATAGGCCTTTGGTCTGATCTAACACGGCTCTTTTTGTGTTACAGTGGTACCTCGGGATACGAAATACCCAGGTTACGAATTTTTCGGGATACGAAAAAATGCCATTGGAAATAATTGTTCCGGGTTACGAATGTTTTTTCGGGTTACGAAAAAACTTCGGCGCTATTTTAAAAGGAACCGCGGCTTTTCCCCATTAGCGCCTATGGCAATTCGGCTTACGAAGGCTTTTCGGTTTACGAACGGTGCCGCGGAACGAATTAATTTCGTAACCCGAGGCACCACTGTATTTGTATCCACCGGGCTGTTTACAGCACTGCAAATGGTGAAATCAGAGGGAACTGAAATGCAAAAAATGCCAGCAGTGGCAACCGAGTTATGAACAGTGTTTATCATTTGTACAAATAATGAAAGAGGTGGTGGTTATAGTGTAGACACCCTGGCACTTGTGAGCTAATTAACACATATACACTTGTATATTTGAGAACTTCAAAGTGATTATAAATTATCTCCTGCCCTACATCCCTCTTGAAGGCAAAGAAACCCCTGCCGTCTCTCTAAACCAGCACTCTTCTCTCTTTAACTGCAGTCTGCAGAATGCCTGACACAAAGAGGTTCAGCAAGTGGATTTTTTCTAGCCAGCATGACAGGAAATGTGATATTATTCTCTACATCAGATTGCTACGCATGAAAGAAAAAACTTTAAAACCAAGAAAATAAAAGTATCAATTTGACTCCTAAATATTAGTTTTCTATCTTTCAACTACCAGGACAGAGTAGTTTTTGACAGCCTCTGCCCCAACTCTTGGACAGGAATTTATAGTTTCTGTGCCAGTCCAATGTCCCTAACATGATCCAACAGGAAGGTTTTTGTTTCCGAGCATGAAAAGGACTACAACTTCCAACATCCTGTGAGCCACAGTGGCTGGGAAATCTAGGCATTGTAGTCCAAAATGGACCTTAGCCAATGTTCAGTAACTAGGTGCTTTCCATCATCCTGGCCTTCTAGAAAACTTGCTTGAAAACTAGTTTTGCATAGAGGACAATTGAGAGCTCAGTTTCTGTTCCTTGTACTTTAAACAAAACCGGTCTAGACAGGCTTTGTGGGAAACATACACTTAATACTCATGGTTAATGACACACAGGTGCAGTTTTCTCTGTTTCAAGAGCTGAAATGAAAAGGAGGAGAGGAAGAAGGAGTTTGGGAAGATAAGAAGGGGTGAAAATCAGGGATAAGTTGATCAGAAAAAGACAACTGAGTACATAATAAAATGCAGTATATGTAATATTGCAGTAAATAAACCACATTAATTTATATATGAGTGTTTTTAGCTTTTGTTTTGTATTGGCCTACATTTTTCTTGAATGTCCTACATTTTGCGGTGCCTTTGTCCTCCATTGAGGTTAGGGCATCTGGTCACTCTGCTCTTGATGACCAATGGATTGAGAAGCACGGAATTTAATTTTTTAAAACTTTATTTTAATAGACAAAATCCATCACATAAAACATTTGTACATTAATAAGGATTATTTCCCATGTCTTTTTTCAGTATAATAAAGTCATTTTAAATAAATGTTGTTGTCTTTTCTTCTTTACTACCTTTACTCTAGTATGCAAAACAAAATTGTTCCCATTTGTGACTTCAATGTCTATAATGCATTTTTTTTTTCATTTTGTCTCTCAGTTTATAAATCGTATGTGTATGATGTATGAGAAGCAATGAATTTAAGAGTATGCAATGGGATCTTGCAGCACCTCTGAAACAAATACAGTTCCCAGGATGCCCTGGCATTGGGCCAGGGATGTTAAAGCAGTCTCAAAATGGATTACACTCCTCCCTCCACCTTTGCAGCTTTGACTTTTGTAGATTTGATTATTCACTGATTTTGTTAATATGTTCTCTCTAGGAATGTCTAGGTCCTCCAGCGCAACTCTATGGTCAACTTTAACCAAAAGGTGCACTGATGGCCTAGGGATTCCTAGAGAGAACACTCCACTAGGCCTTTTGAGTTCCTCCAATGTAACTCTATGGTCAAGGTCTGGCAGATGTTGACCACAGACTTGCCCTGGAGGACCTAGACTAGAGATTCCTAGAGAGGTGTTGTGTCAGGTAAAAACATAAGTGTTTCTGTTATTTGCGGTTTTTCCATATTCACAGGTGACCTGTGGCCCTAAGCCCAGCGAATGTGGAGGGAGGAGTGTAGTACTGTATCTGCTGCAGTGTGTTCTGGACTGGACCTGACTGTTGCGCATGCCCGAAACGCAAGGCAACCAGAGAGAGAGAGAGAGAGAAGCGGGTCTCAGTCACTGCGCATGCGTGAAAGGAAAGGAAAGGCAATGCAGAGAGAGAAAAGAGGAAGAGGACCTGCCTGTGAGGCATCTGGGGATTCACTGCGCATGCCTGAAATGCAAGGCAATGCAGAGAAGGGGTGGGGGCGGGGCCGTGTTTCTTGCGTCACTCAGAATGACAGCTCTGCTAGCCTATCGCATTCTCTATCTCCAGAGGCCTGCGATTGGGCCGTCGCCGCAGAACAGGCTCTGCCGGACTGAGCGCGTGGGATTGTGGGTAAAGGGCTGCGAGGGAGCCGTTAAAGTGGACGGATGACGGGAAGCTGCGGGAAAAGAGGTAGCTTGAGCCGTGGTAAGATGGATGCGAAGTCGGGGGTGGCTCTGAGAGGGACTCAAGGGGAAGGGAAGGCTTTGTGCGAGGGAGGAGGGCCAGCTCCTAATGAGGAAACGGGGGCTGCATCCACACTGGAGAAATAACCCGGTTTGACACCGCTTTAACTTGTTGTCTGGCTGAAGGCTATGGAATTCTGGGAGTTGGAGTCTGTGTAAGATGCAGTTGCCAGTCTCCTTGGCTTCTGTCCAAGGAGACAGAAGGTTAGTGAACCTTCTCCTTCGCCAGAGGCCACCGAATGTCTGGGGCCAAGTCTGGCCAAATAGAGCTCTCCAGCGTTGATGCTCTCAGGCTTAGGCCCTGGATTAAGGCGGTGGAGCTGGGAAGGTTGTAGGGCTGGAAGTGGCAGAGCAAAAGGAAGAGGCCTGCTATGTCTAGGCTGGCTCGGTTCGTAGCATGTCTGCTAGGCCTACATGACCAGCCCAGAGTGTGCGACAGCTTTCCTCCTACTCACAGGGTCTAAGGCTACAACCTGAGAGCTAAAATTAACATAGGGCCAGAACAGACAGGCCAAATAGAGCCGCTCCATGTCACTTTGGGGGTGTGCTGTCCCAATGATGCATGCGCCCTAAGAGGCCAGAAACTACCAAAGCCATGCTCCACTCCTAAGGACTGGAGCGCAGCTTCTGGCCTCTTCCAATGCATGTGTCATTTAAACAGCATACCTCCAAAGTGACCCAAAGCAGCTTTATTTTGCCCTGTCCGTTTGGGTCCATAGTCATTCCATAATGGTCAGTTGGTTCACTAAATGAGGCCCAGTGCTGAAACCCAGTCTTGGAACATCTGCTGTATCTCCTTAACTGCAAAGGGGTGCTGGGGACAATTGCCAGTTTTGGACAGGGGTCCATGCTGTTCCTCCAGCCTATGGCTTTCCTCTAGCCAACTGCCCTCTCATAAGAGGATTTAGATAAAGCTAAGATAAAAGGCCAGGACCAAGAGACTTTCCTGCCCAAGACAACGCAGCAAATGGCTCCCCATAGCAACCCAAGGAAAGGTACGGAGCACCCAAAACCAGGCGAGTTATTTTGGTACTTGGGGAAAGAACAGCCCATATACATCCCTGCCCTCTGAAGAACTTAACAATGTTCTGCTCTTCAGTCACACACCCAAGACAACACAACACAACACAACACACACACACTGCCTAAGGCAAATGCCTCACTGCCTAATTGTATGCTGGCATTGCGTCTGATGTTTAATTTTAAAACTTCCTCAATTTTCTGTATATTACATAAACAGTATCTAAAAATGACCCATCCCAGAACTAAACAGGGTTGTTCGCCTCACTTGCAAAAATGCTCCTAGAGTTACAGAAGACCCCAAACATCCTGCACTCAGTCTGTAAAACATCCTTCCAAGAAGAAAGAAATCCTATTATTTTCCAAGGCAGTCTGTCTCACAATCAGTTAGGAACGTCCTATTTGATGGTTCAATACATCCCACATTTTCTGTCTATTAAAACCCTTGCTTCCCCTGCCCTTGTTTTTTGTTTCCTTTCTCCAGGACTGCTCCATCTTCAAAGTTTAGACAAGATTTAGACAAGAACATTATCGGATCTCTTCACTTCCGCTTTTGTTGTAGAAGCATTTCCAGAGCTTGGAAACACTTCCTTAAAAATAAATTCATTACCTCTAATACGTTGAACTTTTCAGCAACAAATTTAAAATTTGTTCTTTTAATAATTAAACAACCAGGGTCTTGTTGTTATTTTTAAAGTACACAGGCCTGCAATAATTTTTTTTAATATTGTAGCTGTTTTTAAATGTATTTTTGGATGCTGAACTTGTAAAACACAATTGAAATGTCATACAGTTTTTTCACAAATTCAGTACTTTTATCAACTCAGTTGTTACTCAGCTTTGATGAAGTGTAGACGCTTATGCTCCAGTGCAATTTCTTTTAGTGCTTTTGAATAGATTTTTGTGTTTCATATCAATTAAGGTGTTCTGAAAGTCTGTTAGAAGACTTTAACCCCTTTCTTGCTCTTTGTAGGGCAATTATTTGCAGGATCATTTCATCCAATCGTATATTACAACATACAAACATCAAAGCAGGTTGTGAAAAACATGTATGTGATGGAGCAAATCTGAGGTCGTTCTTGGATTTAGAACTCCAAATTCCTATTAAAACCAGTATACATTTTTAAAAAGTATTTATGACCCTCAGTTACGCAGGCCTGTGTTATTGCATTTTATAGTGTTTACATTTGTTACTTTTTGAGCAGTAATTTTAGGTTTGGAGGTATTGGGGGCCCTTTTTAGTAATTTTCAGTGATTGTTAATGTACCACATAACGATTTCATTAATGATTACTGTCACACGTTAACTTTATAACATCTGAACACCAACAAATTTCTTTTCAATGAATTTCAATAAACAAGTTAACATTAACATGCAAGTGATACCACAAATATTTCCAAGCTCTGTGGATCTTGAATTCACTTTTGAATCGATCCTTTTCATGTTGGCCCAGATCATCTAGAACACAGCAGTTAGGTGCAGTCTAGTGGCTTCCTAAGAAAGAGACTTTAACATACCGCAAAATCCAAAGTTTGGAAAGGCTTTAAGAAAATGGCCATGGAGATGGAGACAAGATCACTATTGGCCAAATGGATTGAGATGGAGCCCACTCCAGAGGAGATAGACAGTTCTGTCAGATTGCCTGAGCTGCCTAACCTGGTGCAATGTGGGACCATAGAGGACCTGCTCCATGATATAGCACCCCAGCAGGCACATCCTGGGCCCACTCAGTGCTGGGAGGATGCTTGGAAGCAAGTACTAGAAGCACTGGACACCCAGTCTTTCCCATACACTCTAAGCAGTGAAAATCCAGAAAATGAAGGAGTTGACTGTCCTCAAAAGAGCTTAGAAGAAGCAGGTGCACTGGAGGAACTTGCCTTAGACCCCAGTTTCCCTGTAAAGGTCTCACCTACCTTGTCGGAAAACACGTGGATTCTTCAGTTCCAGCTGGGAGATGATATTGAATCCTGCTTAGAAGCCTTTGAACAGGCAGCCAATGCCCAACACTGGCCCAAGGAAGAATGGGTAGCCCAGCTGAAGCCTCATCTGAGCCCTAAAGCCTTCCTAGCCTGCAGGGACTTGGGGCTCAATGTGGCTTATGACTACGATGTGGTAAAGGCAAGCATCCTGCGTCACTATGGCATCACCACAGAGACTCAACGGCAGTGTTTCAGGCAGTATGGTTATCTGGAATCCAAGGGGCCCAGAGAAGCATGCCAGAAACTCCGGACACTTGCATGGCGCTGGCTGAAGCCGGAAAAGCATACCAAAGAGCAGATCCTGGAGCAATTCATTCTGGAGCAGTTTCTGGCCATTCTACCACAGGAAATGCAAAGGCGGGTGAGAGAATGCAGTCCAGAGACATGCAACCAGGCAGTGGATCTTGCTGAAGGTTTCCAACTAGGAACTGAGGTAAGAGAGGAAGGAAGGGCATGAGAGATTGTACTCCACACAGAAAATTGTTCCTTGTTTGTTTGACCTCCAGGTATGCCTTATATAAGCCTGTGCTGAAGGCAGGAATCATGTGGCTCTTAGAATATCCTTAATTCCTGCCTTGCCATATTGTCTGGCTATTTTTAAGCCATCGAACATTGGTTAAGCATTGGCTCTGTATCTGATACTCTTGAGGACTGTTAATTCATTCATTCTTAATAGTTTTCTTGAATATTGTGCTGCTTAGTTTATTTTGCCAATGATATGAATGAAGATTAAATGACAGGATTCATGTAACAGTACTGACCCAACCTGGACTTGCATTTTGCTGCCTTTGGAGGCTTTATAAATTGTTTCATTTGGCCAGGTTTGTTTTTTTATTATCCCTGTTTCTCTCATGTGTATGTCATGTTAACGATGGATCAATTTCATTTTTGCTCTCTTGTTTTTTGTTTGTTTGTTTTTGCTTCTGAAGCTTACATTCACGGTGTCCCATTTCCACATCAGTTGTTAATCTACACCACCACCACCCCAAAAAAAACCGTATGTGTTCTCATGCATATTTCCCTAATAGAGACCTTTTTGGAGAACTGCAATGTTACAATTTTGAAAAGTGCAATATCAAAGTACAGTAAAATTGTTTCAATATTGGTTCAGGAAGTAGGAATGATACTTATTTGCATTAAAATTTGAAACAAACTCTGCCATTCTTCACATTTTAGGAATACAGGGCTAAATCCGATTGTTAATCTGAGCTACATTAGCTCCACTGAATCAGTTGTTGAGTTGTCAATTGTCCCATTGATTCAGTCATTCTGTACTAGCTGGGACTAGCAATTGGTTTTAGTTTGTTGGACAGTACTATGTATGAAGTCAGACTGTTTGTCCATCTAGCTCTGTGTTGTGTAATCTGAATGGCACCAGGGTCCATTCATACTACACAGTTATAGCATTAATATTCCACTTTAATGGCTATGGTTCCATTTTATAAAATCCTGGGATTTGTAATCTGGTCCAGCCCCAAGGTGCTCTGGCTAAGAATTCTAAATGTTTGTCCCTAAACTGCACATCCCAAGATCAGTAGGACAGAGCCATAGCAGTTAAAA
>NC_056527.1:107901793-107952733 GCF_019175285.1 Sceloporus undulatus
GGAAATAATACAGCTATAATTGTATAGTGTATGTATGGGCCAGACATTATGTTGAGTGGAGACACTCAGAACTTGAAAGAGCATGATGCCTCCCACTGTGTAATGGTCTCCTCACTGAATAGTCCAACATATATTCCATGTAGTGTAGAAAATATCATGGCTCTTATATTTGTGACCTAAGCTGTGGGTCATAACCACCATCCATTCTGCTGGCTTATAAACTTTCATATGTACACACATGTAGGATCACCACACAATATGGTTGGAGAGGGCAATCTATGGCCCACACATATATTGTTAGGCTATAATTCCCATCAGTCCAAGACAACATACTGGTTAGGATGATTGGGGAACTGTAATACAATAACTTGGAGGTTTCTCATACTTGCCACAGAAGACTGTGTGGGCACTGGGCTGTTTCTTGCACGGTTTTGATAGGACTTTTAGTCTGACACTATTGGAATGAGGAAAATGTTTAAAAAATTGAATTTAGTGGCAGGAAGAAGAACAGAGGCATTAACATGCCTCCTGATTGGGAATTGTGCTCAGGTTTCATACACAAGATTTGGAAAAGCTATTTTTTTTACTACAGCTTTCAGACTTTTCCTGCCAGCATGGCCAAATGTAGTCCAAGAAAACAATTTTTCCAGGTTCGGGCTGCAAGTGAGCTGAAGGAAGCTATTGCATAATTTCTAGCATTACATCAGGTTTGAGAGGATCCCCCCCTCCCTTAGTACATTCGAAGATTACTGTGGTTTGCCTCTTGTCTTGTTTTCTTGTTCCATTTCTAACTGTACTGCTTTCATTCTCTCTCAACCTGAAAAGCCACCAGTGCCCTTCGAAGATATCTCTATGAACTTCTCTGATGAAGAGTGGGCCACCTTATCAGAGGAGCAACGAATGTTGTATCAGGATGTCATGCTGGAGAATTTTCAGAATGTGTCCACTTTGGGTGAGGATTGGCCTGCTTGGTAGGCCTCACTCTTGCTTTCATGGCAACACTAGATATTGCTGACTCTTTCCTGGTCCCTTCAGAAGCCTAAGTTACATTCATTGTGGTTAGAAAATAACTGGCATCCTCTGTGTTAGACTGACAAGCAGTGGCAGTTCTGGTGTCAGCAAGCAGTGTATCTGTTCTAGGTGTTAATCCAAACTTTTAAAGTATCTGAGTTCGATTTTGATTATTCACTGCACTACTGATAAGAGAGCTACCAGTGAACACTGCTTAAAAAAAATGGGCCACTGGAAGCCTGGGGCAATGCATGGAGGATGTGGATACTAGTTCTATAGAATGAAGCATAAATAATTTATCTTTAAGGTTGTATCCACACTGCAGAAATAATCCAATTTGACACCACTTTAACTGTCATGGCTGAATGCTATGGAATCTTGGGAATTGTAGTTTCTTGGGTCACCGGAGTTCTCTGACAGAGAAGGTTCAATATCTCACAAAACTACAATTCTCAGGATTCCATAGCATTGAGCCATGACAGGTAAAGTAGTGTCAAACTGGATTATTTCTGCAGTGCAGATGCAGCCTTAATGAATTTTAAATGGTTTTAACTCTTCTTGTTGTTTTTGTGCTGTCAGGTCATTTCTGCCTTATGGCAAGCCTAAGGCCATGACATCACAGGATTTTCTTGGCAAGTTTCTTCAGAAAGGGTCTGCCTTTGAAATCCTGTGAGGCTGAGGGTATATGACTTGCCCAAGTTTTGACTTGATTGTTTTTTTAAATAACACATACAATCTTATACATATTTATTATTGATGTGTTTGTATGTTTTAATCTGTACTGTTCTTTATTAATTTATAAGATGCTCTAAATCCCATAATTGAGAAAAAGGTGTGAGATTTTGTAGTGTGCCTTCAAGTTATTTCTGATTTTCTGGCAACCCTATCAAAAGGTTTTCTGGGGCTGAGAGTGTGTGACTCACTCACTCCACTACATGCATCTGAGGAAGTAGACTGAAGTCTTCAAAAGCTCATGCTGCCAACTTCTTTCTTTCATTTAGTCTCAAAGGTGCTACAAGATCTCTCTATATACTGATTCTACAGACTTAACACAGCTATACTTTTGAATTCTACCAGGGTTTCCCAGTGAGCTTCCATGGCTGAGAGGGGAATTGAACCCTGTTTTCCAGAGTTGTAGTCCAACTCTCAAACTACTGTATCAGTCTGGCTCTATACTAACACTAATGCTGTATCCTTTATCTAGTGCCCTCTGCACAATACACTCTGATCTTGGAATGAATAGTGTGGCATATTTGGAGATCAGTCCTTAGCACCTCTCCCTTGATGTACTGATATGGATCACTTCCCTAATACCATCACCACCATGTCTACTCTTTACTTCTTTAAGATTGCTAAGTGCATTAATGGTGTCGCTGAATTGCAGCGTTCTTGTTTTTCCTGAAGAACTGTCAGGGAACTTGCGGGAAAATAATTGAAGATTTTTTAGCCTCCTTATTGTAACTACTTTTCTCAGTGTTCCTTGGTCATTGGGTGTGGCAGGTGGTATAGTGTCTAAAAGCGTGTTTAAATATATTCGGTAAATATGCCAAGGGTAACAACTGTTCTTTACTTGGCATATAAACATTTTATAATTATGGTGTGACAGATATTTCTTCCTTTTCCTTTGATAGGATTTCCTCAGGAGAAACATGAATTAATCTTTCAGATAAAACAAGGAGAAGAAACAGATTTTCAGGATGATACTATAACAGACCTTCCAGAAAGTCAACTCACAGGTGAAGGTGAGTATTCAGCTATGAGGAGCAAGTCAGCAGGCCTCAGTCAAGTATATTTAGAGATATGTCAGGTGAGCACAGCAGATGTTAAGGGGTTTGCTATAGAGTGAATTAAAGCCTACTGTTGCTCTTTGGCTTGTTGCTTTGCCACAAAAGCAGTGGGAACCTAGGAAGCAAAAGGCTGGGAAACCAACCTGAACTGGAATCCACAATGGTATGTACTCGAACTGAAATGTAGGGCAGCCTTGTGCAGGAATTGGGAACTGGATATTGGGGAAGGTGATTGCTCAGGAAGTCCAGCCACTAGCCAGAACCAGAGATCACGTCACAATGAGGGAAGACTCTCTGTGTCCAGGCAAAATTTGACACAGAGCAGGAAGAATTTGTAGACTTTCCTGCTGAGGTGAACCAATGGGTGTTTGCATGGAGAGATACTCCCATGCCAGTTTGGTAGAACCCAAGAAGTTCCTAATTTTACAAGGTTGGAATGACAAGATTGGATAATATGGCCTGAGTGCTTTATTTAGGATCTGCTAAATGTGGAATACCAACCCTTTTTTTCACAGCAGGGCTCCTGCATCTTTAAAAACATGTCAGGGAGATTTTCTCTGTTACTGTATCTCTGTGCTAGGAAAAGTTACACTCTCAGAGGTGTAGGAGCTTTGCCAATGTATTAAATTGGAAATTATGGCCCGTTACAGACAGGCCTATAGTACGGACTGGGTCCGTGCTAGGGTTAGAAAGGGGCGTCACTTCCGGATGCCCCTAACCCTAGTATGGACTGAGCTTGTACAAAATGGCGGCGTCCGTTCCACACGGGGGCCGCCATTTTGACGTCACGGATGCATAGCGTCCAGACGTCACACGGGGCAAGTAATGCCGCGAGTGCACAACTAGCGCCTTGCGGCGCCACTTCTGGGGCACAGAAAGAAGTGCCATTTCAGCGCTTCTTTTCAGCTGTGTCTGGGAACTGCACGGTTTGGCTGCTGTGGTTCGCGGATGCAGCAACCGGCGGCGGCAGCAGAGCGCCCTTGGGCGCTCTGTAACACGCCAATGTCTCCAAAGGTTAGAATCTTGTCTTTACTTTTTAAGTTAACCTTTATTTTTATTTTTTCCTCTCAGAAGTCTGTAGTAGCCAGTCCAAATACTGATTTTTGGACCATGACTAGTGTTTTTTTTAATCTTGGTCGTTCTGCAAGTGGGATGTAATCCATTCTTATTCTTTTAGCCTCCCCTTCAAGTAGGGCAGTTAGAGCCGTTATAATGCATGAGGCCTGGTGCAGAATTTAGCAAGAGGTCCTCTTTCCTATTGACTTTAAAATTTAAAGAGGTGTTAGTCCTTCATAATGACAAAGATTTATTTATTTATATTTTATTTTTCTTCCAAAATTGTTTATATCATGGGTAGGCTAACATGCTGTCCTCCAAGCGTCCACCAACAGTGGTTTTGCACTTGCACAAGACACTGGGTCTTGTTTTAGTATCAGGAAGTATCGTGGTGGTGCAAACTTATTATGACAAGGGTTTTCTTGACAAGGATTTTTCAGAGGGGGTTTGCTTTTGCCTTCCTCTATGGCTGAAAGAATGTGACTTGCTCAAGGTGGCCCAGGGGGTTTAAATGGCTGAGTGGGGATTTGAATCTTGGTCTTATAATCCAGTGTTGAAACCACTACAGCACACTGCCTGTCATGAGGTATATAGGTTTTGGTGGAAAATATGAACAATTGTATGGGAAGGGCCTGTTGGGTACATATTTGCTGTCTGTACCTGCTAAAGTTGCCCGTCCTGATTCATATACCTGTATTTGGTACCTTTCAAGTAATGAGAGGAAAGGTCCTTGCCCCAAGAGGGTTGCCATATGGCAACCTACTGAAGGGGTGGTCTTTTCTTTCTTCATTTTAGCATTAATCTTCTCTTTTTCTCAGCTGAGGTATAGGAAGAAAGGGATATCTTTTTATTCTCTTCAGAGATAAACCTGAATCTTCTTTTCTTTTTTAACCTTCCATTACAGAAAACTCACCAGTTCCACCTTCTGAGGAACAACCTGTAGAAAAGAAAGCTGTTTCAGAGAAGGCAAATACAGCAGCAGTGAAGGAACCAACCCTGTCAGCAGAAACAACTGAAGAGCATTCAGACCTAGTTGAATCATTTGGCTGTGAGCCCTCCAGTCCAGAGAAGCAGCCTCCACAACCTGTTAAGCAGAGCCCTGTAAAGACGTCCTCAGCCAAGACCCAACCCACAAAAAAGCAAACCTCATCCCCAAAAGGTAGAACCCCTCAAAAGAAGAAACAGCAGCCACCAGTCACAGGTGAACCTGCTCCCAGGACAAAACAGCCTCCACCTTTAGTGTCAAGAGAAGTGTCTGGGAAGCAGGAATCAGATGCTGCTGCTGTTTCAACCCCCCAGCCACCCAAGCGAAAGAAGGGGACACCACCAAAGGGTCGGCTGCCAAAACTGAAGATGCAAGCAGCACCAGTAGCAGAGCTCCCCAAGCTGAGTAACAAATCAGAGACTCAGGGTGTGCCCCCCAATTTGAAGAAGGAACTTCTGATGCCAGAGAAAACTTCCCCTCAGAAGAAGAGCCAAAGCCAGCAAGAGACTATCTGTGATTCCACTACAGGAAGCTCATCTGTTCCACCTTCTGAGGAACAACCTATGGAAAAGAAAGCTGTTTCAAAGAAGATAACACAGCAAATGCTACTGCCGCCAGATGAGAATGCAAAGCCCCACAAGATCACCATCCCTGTTATCACGTGGCACCCACCATTCAGCGCCACCGTTGTATCAGATCTCACATGCCTGGAGTGCGGTCGGTCGTTCAGGCAGAGGGCCGACCTGCGTCACCACCAGTATGTCCACACCAGGGAGAAGCCATACACCTGCAGCATGTGCAACAAGTGTTTCAGGCACCCTAGCCACCTCCACATTCACTTGCGGACACACAGTGGAGAGCGGCCTTACAAGTGCCCCGAATGCGGGAAGGCCTTCTCCCAAAGCTGCAATCTGCGGACACACCGGCAAATCCACACCGGCAGCAAGCCTTTCCGGTGTTGTGTGTGCACGAAGTCCTTCCGCCACAAGTCCAACCTCACCATCCATGAACGTGTGCACACTGGGGAACGCCCTTACCCTTGCTCTGTCTGCCCCAAGCGCTTCAGTGACAGGTCCACCTTGGTGCAGCACGAGCGCACGCACACAGGGGAGAGGCCCTACGCCTGTCGCGTCTGCGAACAGAGGTTCAGCCAGCTGTCACATCTTGTGAAGCACACTCGGGTCCACCCAGGTGCCAGAGGCCCGCCCAAGCCTAAGCCCACCAGAGTGCTCTCTGTGAGCCCCCCAAAGAATAGCTTGTCACAGCCGAGTGAAAAAGACAGTTCCTTGAAAACAACAGAGTCCAAGAAGGACCAGAACAATCTTGCCTGGATCTCAAAAACATGAGTTCCCGCATCCTCCAAGGGTAGGCCTCCACAAAATAAAATGGCCACATAGAACAGGGGCAAAGAGAACCTTTGGCCTACAATTCCCATGCACCTCACCCAGCATGCCCAGTAGCAAGGAATTGTGGGAGTTGTAGTTCAAAAACCCTAACAGTAAATATTTAAGAATAGCAAGAAATGGAAAAGGCAGCTGGAGTGCAGCAGGGCAGGTTGGGCTGATGCAAGTAGAAGAATTGATAAGTTATAGGAAGTGGGAAGGATAGAAAGAGTCATTGTACCCCTCTGCTACCTTATTTTACAATGAGTCCCGCCAGACTCTTCTAAGCTTACTTCTGAGTAATCTTACAAAGGAATGTGCTATAAAACATATTCAAATTGCTGCTGTACAAGTGTGGGACAGAAGCTTTAAAAAATCCACTAGGATACCCACCAAGTTAAAAGCATGCCAGAGCTTCTGTCCCTGATATTCTTACAGATTTATTCCCCACCCTGTGAATTTTGTTATCAGGATTTTTTTTATTGATTAGAACAAATTTACCCGCTTTTTGTCTCCATAAACACTGGTGATCAATACTGTTGGAAGTCATCCAGTGGCTTGAAAACTCCAAACCATCCATACTTCCCCTCTGTTCAGCCTCCTTGAAAATTGGGGAAGAGGCCTGTGAGTGCCCTTCTTAAGTGTTAACTTTCATGAACCAGAATTGTGTTTTTCTTGGGAAAAAGACATTTAGGCATTCTGTGGCTGTTTCCCCAAAATCCAACTGCTTCCCATGTACAGTCTGTATGTTTTTAACAAACCAAAATCAGCCAGAGACAAAAAAAGATGTCCCAATGCCTTTTTGCCATTGGGATACTTTTGTGTTCCATCCAATGTACAGTTGGCGCTACATATTCATGGAGTCTTTATCAAAGGATTCAACCATCCATGGTTTGAAAATTTTCCAAAAAGATATAAATTCCAGAAATCAAATCTTGATTTTGGTATTTTATATAAGGATACCACTTCACTATGCCATTACATTTAATGGGATTTGAGCATCCACAGATTTTGGTATCCACGGTGAGTCCCAGAACCAAATCCAAGTGTATATCAAGGGCCTGCTGTAATGTATAAGGATCTTTAAACTCCTGTGTGTTTTAAAGAACCCCTTAATGCAACAAGACAGAAGCAATAATTTCTGTTTGTTTGCAAGTTGGCCCCATTCAGAATCACAATGGAATTTTCATTGGGGTCAGGAAATATAGGCATTGTACATTATACCCTAAACCCAACCTTCAGTACACCAAAATTCTCATTGGGGTCCACAAATCCCCCAGAACTCATTCAGTGCAAGGCTTTTATTCTGGTGCATGAGGGTTAAGGAAGGTGCGCCTGCAACCAGAAATGTTTCTGTGTCTAACGTTTAAAGAGCTGAGAATACCTGTGTGACTAGTACAAAGGAAGCAAGATGGATATCGAATGGAAGTCTAATAAATACTTCCTAGAGCTGTTGGGAGAACAGCAATCCCAAAAATCTGGAGGTTTTTAGCAGAGCAGGTGGAAAAGTACTTCCAGCTGGAAGCCCTCTAAAATAAAGTGTAACCATGAGGTAGGGTTAGAGTCATGGATTAAGACTCTGGAATTCTGGGTTCAGATATTTTTACAAAGATCACTGGGTGACTTTTAGCCAGTCATTGTTCAACAATAGAACATACTCACTTGGGGTGTGGTTAAGTCTCCTTTTTGGGAGGTTGTGAAACAGGTTGGATGGCCATCTGTCAGGGGTGCTTTGATTGTAAGTTCTTGCATGCCAGGACTGGATGGACCTTGGGTTCTCCTCCAACTCTATGATTCTGTGACAATCTCTCAGCCTAACCTACCTCCTAAGGTTTTGTTGTGAGAACAGAAAAAAAGGACTGCATACCTCACCTTTGGGCTGTAGCGGTGGAGGGGGGAGGCATTATATGAGTAACACCAAGGGATCGTTGCATTTATGAATTTTCTACCTTCTGCATTGCACACCTTTTAAGGTTTTTTTCCCTCTGTCAACAATCTGCCACACTGACAAGTGGAACATGATGTAATGCAGACAGGTTTCATTGTGACTGTTGCTCCATCCTCCCCCTTTACCACAGGCCTTCCTTTTTGAACATGCACAGACTCAACTGATCTTGTTCATGCATTGTTATTTTTTAATATTTTTCAATACTGCAACAGTGAAGCAGTTTTCTAAATATCACTGCTGCAGCTTCCAGTGCAATCATTTGCACAACATGGATTCTGGCATCAGGATTTCCATGCATAAGGGGGGGAAAATAGAATGAAATTAACAGTATTTGCAAATGCAATGCCCTTTTATAGTGACTAGAACTTTCTGGTTCAGATCAGTGATCTCTCTAGCTTAGCGTTCTTGCACATAGCAACCAGATCCCAAACGAGATCTCAGGTTAATCATGGAAAGATTACAGATGTGTACAGTATTCTGGTCCAAAAGCTTGCCACTTCCAGCTTGATATTGCAGTGGTGAATGTGGATTGAGTCCCTAATCCTTTGTTTAATGAGCATGGGGAATATGTGGCGCTCCAGGTGTTTACCAGACTTCACCTCCCATCTTCCCTTGGCATTGGCTATGCACTCGAATTGCAGTCCAAAATCTGGAGGGCCACATGTTAACTCCCTCTTGCTCTACATCTAAACAGTTGTGTTGATGCTACTGGCTAGTGACTTGCCTGCATAGGTGACCAAACAAGAAAACATTTGTAAATTGGAAGGATGAAGTTATTGTACAAATGGATTTGCATATTTTGAGAAGAGAGCCTGATGCTAAATACCAGATTTTAGACACGTCATCATCTCCCTTCATGGGAAGCCCAGTCATTTTCCAACAGAAAATGCATTTGCAGCTTTAAATGTAATGGTCTCTGATTTTAAAAACATCTATTTATGAAATCTGGCACCAATGGAACATTTGCTCCCATTTTAAATACCTGTATGAACCTTTCCCAAATTAGATGAAGGCCATGGCAGGCAAACGGATTTAAACTTCCCTGTCTAGCCTGTGGTCCCAAAATCCACCTGACCCAAACAGCCATATGGAAGCTCAAATCATGAAAAAACACATCTAGTGTATAAACACTCCGTTTGGGGAGGAAAATGAATGAATTTCAAAAAAAATCTGAATGATTGTAGAATCATAGATGTGAATTGAAAAACAGAAATAAACTATTTAGTGCATTAAAAGTATTTAAACAACTTTCTGTTGTTCTTGTCTTGCCTTTATTGACAAATGCAACTACTTAACTTTTGCTGAAACTTTAATATAGTTGGGAGAGAAACACTGGTATTGGTTCAAAGGTGGCTTATACAACATTTTAAAATGAGTCCCCTGCACATTTATGCAGGAGTAAACAGATCAAGCCTGAAATCTCCCTGGAATACTCCACTATAGGCAATAGCCTATGGAATTCTGGGATTTGCAGTTTGGGGACATTTA
Organism: Sceloporus undulatus; assembly: GCF_019175285.1. NCBI lineage: Eukaryota > Metazoa > Chordata > Lepidosauria > Squamata > Phrynosomatidae > Sceloporus > Sceloporus undulatus. The sequence goes on from NC_056527.1 coordinate 107,911,451, forward strand.
GGCTTCTCCGAGAGTTCTAGTGCTTCACCAAACTACAAACCCCAGGATTCCATATGATACAGCCAGCGCTGTTAAAATGGAATCGCAGAGCGATAATTGTGCATTGTGAAAGGGGCCTTAGACCTAAAGCCAACCCTGCTTGCTATATTCTTTCCGGCATGTTCCCTGTGTTAAAGGAAATACTGTGTCAAAGGGAATATTTGATGCACTGAAAGCCAAATGCATTGGAGTCCCTGCATGCAAACAGCATCCTGGGTTGTAAAACTAGGCCTCTGTAACATTTTGAAGTCATTCTGAATTTCAGAAGTCAGAGGCCTGAATACTATTGTTGATCCCAACTAAAAATAAACCAAGTTAATCAACTAGTGAATGTTGTCCTTGGGACCAGCTAATGAGTGGCAAGTCAACAGATATATAAATCCCATTATTTTACTAAGTCTCTAACTGGATCTAACAACAGGTTTCAGCCACACACTCCTCCTCCTTGCTGTCCTGGGGTTTCCAAACTGGATATAAAAGGTAAAAGTTAATAATGCTGTTCCTAACACACATCCCTTGTGCCTTTAACAGCAGCATGTCAAATGGCCTACAGTTCACCAGGTGAAGGTTTTTCCCCTGTTTGTTCTGACATGTGGATACAGGATAACTGCCCCATCTGTGGAGTTTCTACCTGCCATGAAGATCTGAGTGTTGAACTGCAATACTCAAGAGCAGGGCTCAGTTCCCCATTGAGCCACGGAAACCCACTGGGGGACGTTTGGCAAGTCCCACGCTCTCAGCCTCAGGAGAAGGCAATGGCACACCTCTGAACAAATCTTGCCTGAAAATCCCATGATAGTTCACTTTAGGGTTACCATAAGTTGGAAATGACTTGAAGGCACACTGTGTGTGTTTCTCTTTGACTGCTACATGCATGTGTGTGTATGTATATACACATATATATCTTTCATAGTCACTACTGTGTGTGTGTGAAAGAGAGATACTGTACATACATATATAAACACATATGCATATACACATATATAAACACAGATATACATATATAAACACACACACACACACATATATATATACAAACACATATGTACATACACATTTATATCAACACATGCACATATATACATACATATACACAAAAACGCATAGTTATGTATACATCTATATATACACACACATATAATATACATATAAATATATATGAACATAACATATACATATATAAACACATACATATATAAATAAATACACACACACACACATATGTATATATGCAGCAGAGCAAATAGAGGAGAGGAATACTGCCATACTGTGACCCAATGGCCTTTTCCTGGCCTTTGAGAAGCCTCCAGAGGGAAAAAGAGCCTCCTCTTTCTCTGCTGCCAAACCTGAACACAGCTCTGAGGTGGAACCTGTGAGTAACTCCTCCAAGGGTTAAAACATCCGGAGCTGCTCCTAGAGAGGCCTCCGGAGGTTGGTCCCTTCCTTTCCCCTTCCGCCCAAAGCCTCTGGGTTCAGATCCTGCCTTTTCTCTTCCAAGCAAAGGGAACAAGAAAGGGGTGAGTTTCTGCCCTTTGGGTCCTGAGAGGTGGGAGGTTTGGAGTTGGATCTTCTCTGGCTGCATCCAGACTGGAGAAATAACCCGGTTTGGCACCGCTTAACTCTTTGTCTGGCTCAAGGCGATGGCATTCTGGGAGTTGGAGTGTGTTGTGGGGCCCAGAGCGGAGCAGAGCTCCGCTCTGGACCCCACAACATACTCCATCTCCCAGAATGCCATAGCCTTGAGCCAGGGTCTAACAGACTCCCAGAATTCCATAGCTTTCAGCCAGAAAAAGAGTTAAAGCAGTGCCAAACGATGCAGCTTCAGACTCCCAGCTCCCTTATTAGGCTGCATCCACACTGCAGAAATAATCCGGGTTGATACTGTTTTAACCACCACGGCTCAATGCTGTGGAAATATGGGGGCAGTAGTTTGTTGTGGCACCAGACAGCCAAAAAATGCCAGACATCTGGAGGAGAGGGAACAAAATTTGAATGGTGAGCATTGTGGTTTATTTAAATGGTGAAACACCTCTCCGGAGGCCCTTTCACACGACTCAGGACCAAAAACACATTGCAGAAATAATAATGCATGGAAGGCTCCAGAACCAAGCCTCAGCGGATAGCAAGGACCCACTGTGATCTTAAAATGTGCAACATCCATTGATCTAGGGAAACTATCCCTTTTTTCCCTAATAGGATCATGCCTACACTGTCTCAGCAAAGATTACTCTAAGCGTTTCCTTCGGTGAGAAAGACTGGAACCGAGAGGAGGCTGCCGTTGCAAGAAACACGATGGCTGCCCAGCAGCTCAAAAGCAAAATAGCGGCTTCTCCGAGAGAAATGGTGGATCCTGGCCTCCCATTGCAAGTTCAAGTGAAAATGGAGGCTCCCTGTCAAGTGGACAACGCTGCTGCGAGGGAAGGAAATGGAAAATTCCCTCTCATAATCCAGTCAGGAACCACTGAGGAGTTAGCGAGGGGAACGTCTGTATCGAAAGTGAAACAAGAGCTGTTTGAGGAACCACTTCCAAGCTGGGATTGCCAGTGGCAAAGGGTCTTAGAAGTGGTGCCTGCTCCGGTCGCTACCACAGTATGGGACAACCGACCTTTGCCTCCTTTGACTCAAGGAACCAACACTGAGACCTACTTGGCCACTTTTGAGCGAATGGCTGACACGTCTCAGTGGCCTAGAGAAGAGTGGGTGACGCGGCTCATGCCCGTTCTCAGTGGGCAAGCTCAGCAGGCCTGTTTCAGCCTGGACACAAAAGACAAGGGGGACTATGGGAAGGTGAAGGTGGCCATTTTGAGGCTGGACAATTATGTCGCGGCAGAGACCCACCGCCAAGGCTTTAGGCACTTCTCATACCAGGACGCTGAGGGCCCACGCGGGACGTGCCGACAGTTACAGGAGCTTTGTCATCGGTGGTTGCGGCCCGAGAGCCAGACTAAGGAGCAGATCTTGGACATGCTCATCTTGGAGCAGTTCCTTTTCATCCTACCTCAGGAAATGCAAGATTGGATAAGGGAACGTGGACCGGAAACCTGTGACCGGGCTGTGGCACTGGCAGAGGAGTTCTTACAGAGACAGCAGGAGGGTGAGAGATGGGCACAACAGGTGAGGAACTTCTCAGTCTTGGTCTTTTCCCAAGGCGTGTGGAGAACCATCTCAGGTATTCAAATTGGAAATGTGAGTTCTCATAGCAGAGTTGTATACAGTGGGCCATCCACAACACTATTTTATTAACCTGAAAGAACACCTCTCTAGGAACCTCTAGTCCTCCAGCATAACTCTGTGGTCAACATCTGCCAGAGATTGTCCATAGAATCACACTGGAGGACCTATGAATGCCTAGAAAAATATTTTCTCTAGTAATCGCTAAGTCCATCAGCACAATCCTATGCCAATTTACAGCAGAGTTGCACTGGAAGACCTAGAGTTTGCTAGAGAGAACATATGAATCAAACCCACAAATAATCAAATCTGCAAAAGTCAAACCCGCAAATGTGGAGGGCTGACTGTACCTTCAATGTGTATCTCATGGTTTTCTTAGCTATTCTTTGGCTGTGAAAATTCTGTGTTTCCATACAGGCTAAAACATCGAAATTCCGTGCTGGTTCAAGCAGGAAAGCAGATGCTATATCCTGTATATAATTCACGGCTTGAAAATGTTCCTTTAGGAGACTCCAGCTTCCATAGTTCGGAGGCCAGCACAGTTATGCTGCCTGGTAGTTTCTGAGAGTTGCAGTCCCTCAAAAAGCCATTTTTCAAGCTCTAAAATGATAGCAGTCCTCCCACTATGGTTCAACTATCTGGACTATGTCTCTCCATTTTGTCATTTCAGGTAGCTGTACCAATTGAGATGGCAATTATCAATTCCTCCATTGTAGATCAGGCTGTTTTGGAGGTAGCACAGCAGAATCCATGTAGAGAGGCCAAACAAGTTGACAATGAAGATAACAACTTGCAAGGTAACTGTAAGGGGAAACTTTCTCTGTTAAGGGAGGTTACCTTTGATTGTGCAAGATTTAAATCCCTGGAATCAAACAGGTAAGGAGGAGCTGTGTCTATGGTTTAGGATGGATTCACCTAAGTTTTCCACTTGTCCTGATGATTAGTGATATAATATCACTTCCAGTTGCAATTTTGAGAATGAAACTGAAAAAATGAGATGTTTTGGTGTGGTGAGTATGGCCTCTGGAGGAGTGGTGTTTGTGGGGTAATGGCCTCTGCACAGTTGCTCACCTCTGCATGCGAAGCCAAATGTCCTCCCACTTAGCTATGGATGGTTTTCTCGTTTCTTTCAACAGAAGGCAGCTTTGTAAGTAAGAACGGGGCCAAGGATATGATCCAAGAAGGGTGTGCATTGAAGGAGCAAGGAAGGCAACCTCATGAAGGATTTGGAGAGGCTGTTTTCCTAAGGGGCGACTCAAGAAGACCACATGTGAGTGAGCACGGATTGGGAAGGCAGCCAAAGGTGAGGGTGATCCATGACAGAGGGCTTGGTAGTCTCCTGACTGATCCGGAAACAAAACGGCACCTGTGCAAGGAGTGTGGGAAAAGATTTCGGAAGAAGTGGGACTTGATCAGGCACGAAAGAATCCACACGGGTGAGAAACCATACCAGTGTCCTGAATGTGGGAACAGCTTTAACCGGAACACAACCCTCACTAAGCACCTCCTTATTCACTCAGGGGAGAAGCCCCACCAATGTGCCTACTGCGGGAAGAGGTTCACACGGCGCTCACATGTCACCAACCACCAGAGGCGCCACTCATGGTAGGAGCTGCTCCATTCATCTCTTGTAGTGGTCCCTCCACATTCGCTTGGGTTTTGGGTGAAGGACCCCGTGAATGTGGAAAACTGAAAATTAAAAAAAAAACACCTCTATTCTTTTTATCTGAGAAAATGTTTTTCTAGGAATCTCCAGTGCCCCAGTGCAACTCTATGGTCAACATCCAGAAGTTGATCATAGGATCATGCTGGAGGAACTACAAAGGCCTAGAGAAGTTCTCCAGCACAACTCTATGGTCAACTTCTGGCAGAGTTTCACTGGAGGACCTAGATAGAACATATTAATCAAAACTTTGTATAATTAAATCCACAAAAGGGAAATCCACAAATGTGGAGGGCCAACTGTATTTCTGTATAATTTCTTTATTTGCTCATTTGGTTATCTCAGAAGTTAAATTTCAAGGCTCAGTCTGTGAAAGAAGGGAACTAGGTGAATAAGCTACGAATGGAGGAAGTCTTTTGGATTTGCAGATTTCAACTGGCTCAGCTCTTGCTATAATAGCAAAACTTGACTATTCCTTATTTCAAGCTAAGCTTTAAACTCTGAGCCATGCGTGGTGAAATCTTGAAAGAGGTAAGGAATGTCTCTTGATCAACAAACTTATCTGTGCCATCTCTGAAGTAAATTCTACTATATTCAGGTGGCTTTACTCCCAGGTAGGTGTGCCCAATATTGCACTTAGGCCTCAGACTCCAATTCTCTGCACACTAAAGTGGATCTTGTTTCTGAGCTCAACATGCATAGGATTAAATTTTTGGTTGATTAACTGATTTTCAAGAGATCAGTTTATTAACTCTGCACAAAATAAAGGTACTTCTGGGAAGTACTGTCATATTTCAAGAAAGTGTCTGTTCTGTGTGGGTTGGGGAAGTGATTATTATAGTACCTAGAAGAACAGACTTATGGGGGGACAATAGTGGAAACATATCTAGTAAAATTACTGGTAGCAGGAGTATCCTGGGAGCTCTTGAAGTTTACCAGTGTTTATGGGCAAGGAAGTCCCTAAGGTGATGATTCAAGGAGGGATCACCATGTGCCCCCCTCCCCCATTAAATATGTGTAGGATTATAGCTTTAGGCAGATTTCATAAGCTTCATCCATTGGGGTGAATGACATTCAACCAACCATCCTGTGTTCTATCTAAGCAGGTTTGCACCATCTATTCTTCTGAATGTTTTGATCAGTCCTTGTCTGATACTCAAGAGGGTAGGGAATTGCATTCAGTTTTAGCTTCATTGATAGTCCAAATTTGCAGAGAGTAAGCCTAGACTTTGTTTTCCTCCCCCCCCCCCCCCCCATCTTCTGATAATGTATCTTCTACTTCATTTGCAGCCAAGGAAGGCCTTGATGAAGTACTCACCACTTACAATGGACAGAGAGCACAAAAGCCTTTTAGTTCTGTTTGTCCTGCAAGGTTTGGAGTCGAGGTTAAGCTGTTAAAGAGTGGTGATGGCAGCTTTGACAATATTTTACTTGATTCTGGTGAACCAAAACATGCCAGAAGAAAACAATTTTCATGGGCACACACCCTGGTAAAGTTCGACATCTGTGTCTGCTTCTATCATTTGGTGGAAACTGAGGGAATATCAAAGAGACAGGAATGTCATCCAACTATGCCCGATACAGAATGGTAGCAATGAGGTCAGTTTCCAGATTATTTAGCATGTTATTTCTGAATCTCTTGCTGGAGGAGCTGGTATTTCATCATGGCCTGCAGCATGGACTCAAAGCCCAAACTAGCAGATACTGCTAGAAGGACTTGAATAATTGCTATTTTGAGGAGAGCTACTGATGATTTTTGTACCAAGATAGAGTTGCTGTATCAGAAGTACCCTTTTGGAGCTTTGCTGTACTAATGTCAGAAGCTGACTGTTCCCATCAAGGTGTCTGGAGGGGGCATCTAAAAGAACAAAATCTGTTCAGCAGCAGAGAAACATGTTGCTAAGGAAAAACAACACCTTTCACCATGACTGGTGGGAGCAATTGAAAGGCTTGGTCTACATCTGAACAAAGGACATAACCCGGGGGAAAACAGGGTGCAGCCTAACCCAGGTGAAAACAAACTCCAGGTCTTGCAGTGGAAAGAAAATTGACCTACTGGCCTGGTGAACTTGTATTCCTTCAACATCAGCTTGATGTACAGAAATCAATAGGTTTCATATTACTGACACAAAAGTAACATCTGTTAATTTTTGTATATCAAGCTTTTCTTAAAGGCAAAAGTATAGTAGGTGGCTGAAAATCTGGCAAGCCAGTGCAGGGAAGACAGGATGGCGAATAAAGATACACACGTGGTTCCTTTTCAGGGTCTACAGTTGCTAAGGATAACTTCATGGGCTGCAAGAGTACTGATTTTGAAGTGATCACATAGGGCTGGATAGTGACACTTCTGTTTTAAATCCTTGAGGTCAAACTGAGGTAGCTGTTAAGTATTTGCCTTGTTCCTTTTAAAATAGTAAAAATCAATGCAGCATCTGTTTTATGTAATGTATTTTCCCCTTTTCCTAGACATTGTCTAGGTTTGACTGAAGACTACATGTTATCAAACATTTACAAGTCAAAACATTGGTTTTAATAAAGCCTGTCAACAGTTGTTGCTGTTTCTTAAGCAGGATGCTTCTTTCTTTTGTAAGCACTTCATTGTTTTAGCAAAAAGGCACACAGCAGGTGAAAATGAAACATTGGATATTTAATGATGAAGGTGCATTCTACAGATGTAACCAAAATATGTGGATTCCTCTTCACACTATGATTCTTTACAATCAAAGAATCATGGAGGTATTCTGATGTCAGACTGCTAATCTTACCAGCCCTAACATCTAATGGTGAAGAATGATGGGAATCGGGAAGGCCACATGATTCCTGTCTCCAGTGCATATGTTATGCACTTAGGTTTAGATAAGGGGAGAGATTCAACTTTTCTTACAGCAGAATCCACCTCTTTAAAAAAAAACACACACATAGTATAGTCAAGCATTTGTAGACTATAGGGTTTCTTCATATCATTCTCATGGTTAAGAGTAAATGTTAACGTTTAAGGTTTTTGGAGCAATTTTTGTTTAACCCTCTGATCTCCATTTCCATCACTCTCAAAATGGTGACAAAGGAATGTGATATCACTTCCTGTAACCATTTTTAGAGGAAAACATGCATTTAGGCCTGTTGGAGGGATGCTGTGCACAGGGGTGCCTAGGAGAAGGGAATGGGCCTCCATGCAGTTGCTTACCCCCAATCTAGAGGGCCAGAAATTTATCATCTATGTTCCATGCGATCTAGACTACTGACCACCTGGGAGAGCAATATTTTCTCCTCTTGGGGGATTTGCTGGATTTTGAACCATGACAGTAATCCACTATCAGATCCTACCATAGCCTATTTATCTGATGTCCTTTTAACAGGTACTATTGAAGTGGGAGGTGTCTGGCGCACTGGTTACATTATACATTGGTTCTCTTGGTATTCACAGACAAGAGTCTCATAAATCAGTGCTCATCAGATACGTTGAGAGCATACATCCTGCAGTCCTACAACCAGCATAGACTGGAGGATACTACACTACATTCTCAGTTCTCCATGCAACAGTGATAACACTAGCCTAAAATCAATTTTTTTAAGAATCACTAAGACAATATTAGGTGATGGCCATATAAATATTAAGTGTGGGGACATATAAATATGATATGATATTTCACAAACTTACTAGCTCTGCATACTGGTCAAGAAACATATCTTTTCCATTTTCCATATAAGCACTCAACACACTAGAAGCATATCATAAAATAAGACTAGTATACTTTTTAAAAACTTGATAAAGTCATGGTCATGATAGGCAACCTAGTGCCCCCCATTTATTTTATTTCATTGGTTTTGTTTTTTACTACAGCTTTCACAAGCTCCAGGCTGTTTAGCCAGTAATCAGGAACACTGGAATCCAAATTATCTAGAGGGCGCCCAGTTGCATAACCCATGCTCCTGAATCCTTTTGCCAATATAACAAGATTACTATACACATTCAGCATTGTATTTCCAGCATCACTGACCATTTTTGTCCTGATACAACGGAAAATCCAAAGCACACTTGCTAGCTAGAAAATTTGAACATATGACTTCCAGCAATCTAGTCTAGGGGAAGATAACTTGACACCTTCCAGCAGTTTTGTACTACAACTTTCAGAAGCCACAACAAGTGTGATCAAGTCCGGAATTATAGGCTTTGTAGTCGAAATATCTTGGGTAACCCAATGTGACATTTCCTTGATCAAGTCATTGTTTACTCTGTTCTTCCCAGAGACTCTTTAAGAATGCTGTCCCCCACATCACATCCTCATTTCATAGATATCCTGCCCAATTCTTGGTCCTTCTATTTAATTATTGCACTTCAGAAAATTAATTAGTTCATCATTTGATGCATGATTCTGGGGCTGGGAGACAAAAGGTCCTAGATCCAGCTGGGAAAGAGGCAAGTGGAAAAATACAGTGCATGAGAAGAGGCAACGGAGCTGGTCCATTCTAAGCATTCCTACATATTCTTCTGGAGGGAGATCAGTCTTGATGACTTTTAAAAAAAGTATTTGTTCCCCCTTCATAGTTGCAGTTCATTAGCCCAATGTTCCTGCATGATAAAAGAAGGAAATGTGGTTATATGGAACAAAGAAAATTAGTAGAATTTATAGTGTGTAGGTATAAGCTCTATGCCAGAATTTATAAATTATAGGTATAAGAACTAACATGGTGTAGTGGGTTGAATACTGGACTAGGAATCTGGAAGATTGGGATTTGAATCCCTTCTCAGCATTGGACACATACTGGGTAACCTAAGGCAAGTCACACTTTTTCAGCCTAAAAGGAAGGCAGTGACAAACCATTTCTGAATTAATCTTGCCAAGAAAACCTTATTATAGAATTGCTGTAAGTCAGGATCAATTTGAAGGCACTTAACAACTTGCCCCTAGGGAAGTGAGGTGGTAAATAAAGGGGATATTTATCTAGTTTAAGGAAACAAATAACTGTTGGTGGCCAAGGGGAAAGAAAGCTCTTCCAGAGGAGCGTAAGAAAAAATGGCTTCAAGTACAAGAAGCATGTAAATCCCCTGCTTGAGCCCCATGCACTAAGAATAATCAAGAGTGATTTACCTGAGAGGACGTAGGATCAGCTTCTAAGTCACCATAACAGCCTTTATGATGACGGATCAGATCTCCCCAAAGCACAAGATTCTTGCAACTAAGAAAAAGGGGGAAGAAAACCAAGAATCATAAGAGGGAATCAGTGCCAATATTTAAATTCTATCCACATTATGCATGTTTTTAATTCTCCATAGCACAGCAGGAGTTGCTTACCTTGGGCACTGGCCTTCTATGGGCAAGAACTGATTTGGTTCTTTCTCTAGGAAAAGACGAGCCAGGCAGGTTATATGAGCAACCATGGTGCAGCCTGTGTGAAAACAGCGCAAGAAGGTGTCGTCTTCTCCATCCTGCAAAGAAAAAAATCATAAATAGAGGCCTTAACTTCCAGCAGAATCCTCCCTGCACCATCCCCAAAAGAAGAAATGTATAGGACCAAAAATACCAGCATACTTTAGCTTTAAGCTTTTCTGCTAGTACCTATGCCACAATGGAGGAATTTTAACCTTTTAGAATTTTTTTTTGGGGGGGGGGGGAATACAAAATCTGAGAAACCAGCAGATGTCAGGATTCCCTCTGGTGACCCCCCAAAATCCTGAGCACCCCCACCCTCCAGTAAACCCAGCCCTCCACTTAGGTAACCAATGTACTCTGACTTGGTACATCTCTTCATCCAAGCATAAGACTGTTTTGTCCCAGTATATTTTTGAGGGCTGGAACATAGAACTGGCCCTCCTTCCAGAGAGCTCCATTTTCACGTCATTCAGGAATCCTGCCCATTCCCACCTCTAGACCATTTTCTTGCTGAAGAATCCTATTAACCCACTGCTGTATTACCTGGAACCTTTTCAGACAGACGCTACAACGTTTCAGAGCGACTCCCTGTTCTTCTGAAGGTACTGGCTTTGCTCCCTTGGTCTCCTTGACAGCTCGCACTGGTCCAAAGGCCACTGGCATGTGCAGAGGAGGTTCCAAGCCGGGAGGGAAATCTCGAGAGTATTCCTGCTTGAGCCAACGTACTGTGAGAGGCAGCCGGCACCAAGGAGCAACTCGGAGCATGTGGGCTAAGACACGCAGGTGGAAGTCAAACTGACGCTCTCGTGAGGTCCGGCGGGTAACATGGGTGAGACGGCGGGAAGAGTGTGGGTGTTGCCAGGCCCACTCAAACTATGAGAATGAATAAGAAAGTAAGTCAAATCAAAGGAGTTTGCCGACGACTCTTAAGCACTGCAAACTCTTTGTACAAGCTGAAATGACTAAGCTGAGGTTATCGCACTTTTGACTTATCATGAGACAGCATGACTCATTGGAAAAATTAATGCTTGGTGAAGTGGAATCCAGTAGGAAAAGAGGACAGTATTACAGGTGGAAAGATGCAAGGAAACCATGGCTCCAAGTTTGCAAGATCTTATATGGGCTGTTAATAATGACGTGTCTTGTTGATCTCTCATTTAGAGGGCTTCCATAAGTCAAAGCTGACTTGATGGCATTTAACAATAGCAACATAGTAAGGATAAGTGAGCATAAATAAAAAGCACCTTACCCGGAGGGCTGCCACATCTGAAGGGAAACCATGGACAATCAACACCATGTCCCTGCAAGAAGAGAAGAATGCTCAATCTCCCAGTAGGCATGACCCCAAGTTCAAAATTCTCAGCAGAACCTAATAGTCCCTTCAGAATAGCAGGAACAGAAGACTAAGGCCTAACTATCACTATGGTTTAAACCAAATCTGATTCCAAATGATTCGGTTTAAAGCACCACGGTTCCCGCTTAATTCCAATAGTTGAAGCGATTTGGAAAGGGGGGGACATAGTTTTTTCCCATTTAACCAGTGTCAAAGATGCTGGTAAAATGGGATGTTTTTTGGACTGAATCAATTTGTTTAGAAACAAATCGATTCAGCAAAAGTGGGAAGCAGGAGGATTTGAATCAAATTCAAATCCACCTTGGTTCCCACTGGCAGTGGCTCTTCCCTGGCCCCTGCCATGTCTACCTCCGTCCCCAGGCTTCTCCCATCACTGGCCTCTCTTGCCTGCTCTGTCCCTGGCTTCTCTGTCCCCGGCACCTTGCCTTCTGGTCCCCATGGCCTCCTTACTGTCCTCCCCTTGCTGCTGTCCTGAACCGATTCCTGAAACCGGTACAAACACAGTAAGAAACACTGTATTTGCTGAACCGGTTTCAGAAATTGGATCTAAAGGTAAGTGGGAATTAGGCCTCTAGGTACAGCACAGTAATAGGAAATTTGAAGGGCATATAACTCAATTGCTGAGGATGTGCTTTATTTCAGTCCCCACCATATCATTAGGGCTTGAAACCCTGCCAGCCGCTGCCAGTCAGAGTTAGCAATGCTGAACTAGATGGGACCAATAGCCTAATGTGTCACTAAGGCAGCTTTTTGTGTTCCCATAAATTACCAAGGCCCACGGCCACTTGTCTTCCAAGCCCCGCCGCGGCGCTTCCCAGCATTGTGCTGATTGATACGCCGTTCAGGGTTGACTGTGAAGCCAATGTAGATGCGTCCATGGAACCGCGGATTGGTGCAGTAGAGAAGGTAGACCCCAAAGAAGCTGCACACCTCCACCACCATGGCCACACTCAGGTGCTGAAGAAATCCAAGGGCTCTACGGGTGAGAAAACAGGGTTAGAGGTAGAATTCAAAGATATCCAAATAGACTACAAGTTGAACATGAGTCAACAGTGTGATGAGGCAGCTAAAAAGGCCAATGCAATTTTAGGCTGCATCAATAGAAGTCTAGTGTTTGGATCAAGGAAAACAATAGTGCCACTCTATTCTGCTCTGGTCAGGCCCCACCTGGAATACTGTGTCCAGTTTAAAAAGGACGTGGAGAAACTGGAGCCATGTGTCCAAAAGAGGGCAACCAAAATGGTGAAGGGTCTGGAAACCATGTCCTATGAGGAAAGACTTAGGGAGCTGGGGATGTTTAGCCTGGAGAAGAGAAGGTTAAGAGGTGATAGGATAGCCCTGTTTAAATATTTGAAGGGATGCCATACTGAGGAGGGAGAACAAGCTTGTTTTCTGCTGCTCCAGAGAACAGGACCTGGAACCATGGACGCAAGCTCCAGGAAAAGAGATTCCAGCTCAACATTAGGAGGAACCTCCTGACAGTGAGGGCTGTTCGACAGCGGAATGAACTCCCTCAATGGAGAGTGGTGGTCTCCCTCCTTGGAGGTCCTTAAGCAGAGGCTGGATGCTTTGACTGGGAGTTCCTGCATGGCAGAATGGGGTTGGACTAGATCTCCCTTGAGGACTCATGATGCCAGTTTCTTCCCGTGAGTCTCGCAGGCGCTAGAAGATCTCTCTCTGTGCAGCGTCAGGACTAGTCTAGCTCTCTTCTAGGGCCAGAGCTACACATACTGCTAGGCAGATAGGACTGTAAACACATGCACTCTCATTCGGTTTCAGAGGGGAAGAAGGGCAGGCCTGCCTCCTGGGGACATAGAGGTCTGCAGGTGGGGCTTGGGCAAAATCTTGACCGAAGCCCTGGAAAGACGCTGCCAGACCATGTCAGGCGAGATGGATGACTTCTTCATTTCTCATGTATCCTCCGCTCTGGGCCCCACAATAAACTCCAGCTCCCAGAATTCCATAGCCTTGAGACTGGGCAGTTAAAGGGCTGCCAAACCGAGTTATATCTCCAGTGTGGATGCAGCCTTGGCCCTCCATCCCTTTTCCTCACCTGGACGCCTTTTCACTGCCATCTCCCAGCTTTGACACTTCCCATCATGCCCCGCGCGACATCCCTTAGTGGTTTCCCCTAATATCAACGCTCCACCATTCTTTCCCATCATGCACTGCGGCCCACTCAAGCGCCACCGAAAGCGCCGCCTCCGACTGGCTGTTGCTTAGCAACGCTCCTCCCCTCCCCGTAAAACGTACCGTTAATTTGAATTTAACCCGGGATTATCTTCCCATTGGTTGTTGGAATCAAAGGGCAACTCTCGCGAGAGAAACTGCTGATCTCGCGAGGCCGGGCACTGTTGAACTTATTAATATAAACTAGAGTGACTGGACTCCAATTCCCATCGGCCCCAGACAGCACACCCAACGTGGGGGTTGAAGTCCGTCGCTTGGAAAGCCATACTGACTTCTGTCTGAAGCGGAAGTGACTTGAGATCAAACCTGATTGGTTCGAGGGAGCCGGAGGGGCGGAAGTGACGTCACCCATAGGCGGAAATGGGAGAGTTTGAGCGTTTTCTTTCATTCGGAGAGGGTTAGTGGCTGGGATGGAGCCGGCGGTGGTTCTCCGGGCGGAGGCTTTGCGGGAGCGGCTGCTTCAGGGGCTGGAGGCCGAGCATGTGGTGAGGCCCCTGCTGCTTCTGCCTTCCCTGACTTCCTGGCTTTTAATACTGGGTTCGCCTTTAAAAGCCAGGCTCAGGCTGCATCCACACTGGAGAAATAACCCGGTTTGGCACCGCTTTAACTCTTTCACTGGCTCAAGGCTCTGGAATCCTGGGAGCTGTAGTTTGTTGTGGCACCAGAGCTCTCTGAGAAAACTACGCATCCCAGGGTTCCATAGCATCGAGGCGCTGCCAAGCGGCATTGTTTCCGCTGTGCGGATTCAGCCTTCTCTGCGTTTTACGTTCTTCATTGTTAATACTTAAACTGAAATCTTTTACCGTTGAAGGCAAGGCATCATGGCGCCTTCTTCTCGTCGCTGTTTCTAATTGTGTTCCGCATTAAAAACGACTTATTTCTTTGCTCCCAAAATAAACATTTCCTTTACCTTCCCTTCTTTTGCGTGGCTTTAGGGTGCTCCTCCAAAGCACACTCCAGAAATAACCCAGTTTGAGAGCTCTTTGGCTGCCCTGGATCAGTGCTAGGGAATTCTGGGAAATGCAGTTTTGTGGGCCATCAGAGAGCTCTGGTGCCACAATAAACTCCATTTCCCAGGGTTCCCTAGCACTGAGCCAGAGCAGTCAAAGCGGTCTCAAACTGGATTATTTCTGCAGCGGGCTTTGGACCTTTGTATCTTTACTTAAAAGGAAGGGTTCCTGACAAGGAAAGAGTGTGGCAGAGTCTCCTTCTTTGGAGGCTTATATACATACATACATACATACATACATAAAGTTAATAGGGCTTTAACTTCCCCAATTACCTGCCTTGAAGCAATTATTCCCTTCTTCTTTATCTCATTATCTAAAAGATGAAAAAAGAGAAAGAAGGGAGGAAAAAAGAAACCTTTTCAACATTACTTTTCATCTTTTTATAGGCTGGTTTTGGAGATACAGATATCTATATCTATAATTTAATCAAAGTCCATCTCTTTGGAGGTTTGTTAAAGGAAGGCTGGATGGCCATTGCTCAGCGGTGCTTTAATGATCTTCCTCCGTGGCCCTTGAAGTCTTTTCTATTATTTCCATAGGGCAGCTTTACTTGGGACAGACAATTGTATTTACGCCTTAAATAAACTCAGCCTATTGAATTAATTCCAGGCTATCAGTCTACACTAGCTCCTGTTTTTGTATGGAGGCCCATTCTAATTAGAACTGAGCTTTGGATTTAGGCCGCTGTGCCTAGTGAGATTACCCTTATGAGAGTTTGCATAGAATTGCAACCTCACCCTTAAGCTCCAAATCTTGGCATTCATCAGGTAATGGGAGTGGAGTACTTTTGGCAGCTTCCCTGCAACAGTGCATTTATAAGTACCTTCCTGAGTAAGCTTTAAAGTGAGGGTTAGGAGAGATGTGTAATCAAAGCATTAGGATCCCAGGACATAAACACCACTAAAGAGATGAGAAATGAAACCATTATAAATTGCTTAGTGCCTTATACAGTCAGGTAAAACCAGACGGTTGATTCTCTGTGTGCCAGGATCTTTGGAAACACCTTCAGCTTTTCTTCAGTTCATTTATTTAAAGATAAATCTATTTAAAGATAACCATCTTGAATCCCATAAATACATTTTTAAAAATCCCATTGTCTTGCATAGGATTTGTTCCTTACCCCACTGGTCTTCCGTAATGCATCAGGTGCGCATGCATGCAGATTCTCATTTTGCTCACGAAGCTGTTAATTGAATAGTTTCCCAGTATTTTATCTTGAATTTGCTCAGCAATGTATACTAATAGATTTTTTCACTGCTTCTCTCTTTCCTCAACCACACAAGGAAGTGGAAGATACAACTCCTGGACGCTGTGCCACAAGTTTCAAAGTCCTGGTAGTGTCCCCACATTTTCGAGGGAAGGCGTTACTCCAACGACATCGGTAAGTGGGACAAGAAGGAGGTAATTTGTTGTGGGTCGTCTCAGTTTTTTCCTTAATGGTTTGAGCAGTCCTGACAGAATTTGAAAGAGGGCCAAAAGGATGTAAGACTCCAGACCTAGAGCTTCTTTACCTCTCTCCACTGGTGTACCTTCAGTTTTTCTTCTTTTGTTCATCTGTTGTTCTTTTTCTATGACTAGCTCATATATTTAGCTTCATTTCTATCCTACATTTTCTCCAAGGAGTTCAGGGCAATGGAGATAGTTTTCTACTCTTCCTGTGAGGTAGGTAAAGAGCTTCAGGGGAAAGCAACGGCAAACCCCTTCTGAAAAAATCTTGCCAAGAAAATCCCATTATAGGTTTGCGTTGGGGTCGCCGTAAATTGGAAATGACTTGAAGGCATGCAACAGCAAAAAAGACTGATCTTTGAGAGTGAGGTTGTCCACAGCTACTAATGATGGTAGTAGTAGATTACTTTTAATATCAAGGGCAGTGGAAGTCAGGCTTCTGAATACCAATGGCTGCGGAAGATTAGCAGAGCATGGAAGTTATTTTGCCCACAACAGGCAGAATTCCATATGTTCCATTAAAAATGTAAACCAATCCACACCACTATTATAACCTCTCTCTCCTTGAACCTATTTATTGAATGTATTTCCTGTTTTTCCACCAAGAGGCCTAGTTCAAAGTTGCATAAGATATTATGCCAAATGAATTTGCAGTTCAGAAATAGACACACAGCAGTTGGGATTTTTGAAAAATATAAGCCTGAATTCTGTATCGGCTACTTAAATATCCTTAACTAAGGTCCTGTGCAGACAGCCCAAAATAATGCTGCTTTGGGTCACTTTGGAGGTATGCTGCTTAAATGACACATGCATCTTAAGATGCCAGAAGCTGTGCCAAAGCTGTGCTCCAGTCCTTAGGACTGGACCATGGCTTTGGCATGGCTTCTGGCCTCTTAGGACACATGCATCATTTAAACAGCATACCTCCAAAGTGACCTGAAGCAGCTTTATTTTGGCCTGTCTGTACGGGCTCTAAGTAACCTCGCCTGGCCCAACTCCCCCTCCCCCCACACACACAAAGCTGGACAGAAATGCCATTCACCTTTTCTCCAGGTAGCTGATTCCCAATAAAAGATTTGGGAGGGGAAGTTATGATTGTGGCAATAATGTCAAAATCATAAGTAGTGATTATGAATACAAAACAGTTTTTACTCATCATAACTGTTTCATATTCATGATCGTTAAGTGTGCTTAACCAAGTAGCTGGTACAGGATTCTGGCCAGTGATCATATTAATCTTGACTGGTGCCATTGGGTTTTGGAAAACATTGATTCAGAAAACTTCCAAATGCCTTAAATACATTGGAGAATCGTGTATCATACAGCACTAGAACCATGGCAAGTTAATTTTACATGATATTTCAGAAGTTTTTACCAAAAAGCAGGTACTTCAAATTAAATACTTGGATAGAGGGGAACCAGCAATGCATATACGATGTGTATTAATTCTGACGTTCAAACAAATTCAGAACCTTACTTGGAAATTATTTTTATTGATATACTTGCAAATATTTTAACATGTGACAGGTCAATAGCACAGACTTCCTTTACATTGTGTAAATTTTATGAAAAGAAGAAGGCACTGAAAACTTAACATATTAAGAGCTCAGATAACTGTATTTTATATATATTTTTACAGTATGTTCCAATGAAAGACAGTCAACTACAACTTCTCTCCATTGATGGAGCAGTACTTCCATCCCACTGTTTTTCTAACGTCTGTTAGATAACCCTCAGCAGAAGTTGGGATTGCTTCTAAATGGATGAAGCAATTTATTCTTAGGAATTGATTCACCCACCTCAACCTGAACTACACAATGGCAATGCATTTCCACTCCATGTGATTGTTAACAGACATAGCCCCTTTAACATCTATTTATTTCATAGCGTTTGTCAAATATTGTTGCTGATAGTTAAAAATGATGAGGTAGGGACTTGAGAAACCGACTTAAAGAGTCTGGCAATAGTAAAAGTACCAGAAAATGAATTTTTCCTTTTTTTTCCCTCTCTTCGTTTTCACTTCACCTTCACTAGCCTGGTCAATGAACTCTTATCTGAGGAGCTGAAGCATATCCATGCCTTTGAACAGAGAACACTGACACCAGAACAGTGGGCGAAGGAACAAGAAGCTAAGTGATAGATGTAGCTCTGTCCCTTCCCTCTGGACTAAAAAGCAGCAGGCCAGAGATTGGACCAAAACATCTACTGCAAGAGGAGAGGAGAGATGGAAATGGAATGAATGTAATGCTGTGGAGGTGGGACCCATCTATGCTCTCCAGTGAGAGTCCTAAGTAGACTTGAAAGAGCATGAGGCAGAAAATTAAAAAAAATGAAACATTTCTGTGTGTATATTTGTCAATCCAACTTGTATCCCTTCTGCTCTAAAGCTTGATTCTCTTATCAGTGGGGAAAGGCCCACCTTCCCCATGTTTGTGAACTGCTCACGCAGCTTTCCATATCACTGGCTAGGGATATTAGGAGTTACCTTTGGAAGACCACTTGCTCACCTCTGTTCTATTTTAAGCCTTCACCAGCCAGTATAGCCATTGGCACTGCAGCCCAAGCCATGTGGATGGAACCAGGTTTTGAAAGGCTGACCTTTCCCACTGTGATTGAATTCTGCCTTTTTTTTGTTCAGCATGGTAGGTTCACTGTAAGAGTGCCACAAGTCAGAAATGACTTGAAGGCACACAGCAACAACAAATACTTAAGGATGTGGGATCCCTGAGAGTTGCAGCCAAACAGCATCCTGAGTGTAATGTAAGGGTAGAAAATGTGTGACTCATGGGCTGCATGCAGCCTCTAAAGTCCACAACACTCATTCTATCCTCTGAACACCCTTAATTTTTCTTTTGGGGGCTGAACTGGTCACAAATACAGAGGTTTGCCTTTTTTTTCTGTCCTCCCCCACCTGCCACCAAGAAACCTCAAATTTCAGCTCCAGACTGACTGACATGGGAACCAGAACTGATGTCACATTATTTCTATTGTGCCACACACAGAGGGGACAAAAATAGCCCCAAGAATTTACCCACCCATGCTCTAATATAGAAAGAAGGCTGAAGCTGACAAAGGGATAGCTCATGGTTATATGATTTGCTGCTACTTGATCATGTACTAGCCATGACTTTTAATGGGAACCAGGCAAATTTGTGAAAAGGAAGGCTACCCATAGCTAATACTCATGTTGCCTCCAGTATAAGAGATGGTCTTCCTCTAAATATAAGTTGCTAGGATACCTGAGAACAGCTTGGCTGAGGAGTCTGGGAGCTGATGTCCAGAAAAGTAGCTTTTCCAGGCTTTGCTACCTGAGCAGAAGGATGCTATTGCACTCCTGTCTTGCTTGTGGATACAGATACTTTCCTAAACCTCTGGGCTAATCATTGCCCTTGCATCCTTACTGAAAAATAATGCAAGTAGGCAGCTTAATGAAAAAGAAGAGTGCTGCCCTCCAGTGGCTGAAGGTTGGCAGAGATAAGATCATTTCATGTTGGAATAGCATGGTAATAGATTTGTCTTTTTCGCTTTCATTTGGTATCAAATGTGCTTGCATCATTTTAATGCATTAAAGATGGGAGGGCGAGAATTGTTTAATATATGGTTAATTCTACTGCCCACCCTTCCCAGAATTAATATGTGAGTTAATAACGAAGTTAACAAGTATCAAAAACCTATCAGACAAACATGAGCATTAATTACACAATTTAAGAAATCTTGATTGACTGTTTGGATTTGATTTATATTTTCACCAAATTGAATATTTGCATAAAACTATTGCACATGACAATAGTTCTAAAGAAACAAGTAAACTTTATTAGGCAATGCAGACAGATTGCAGCACATGTCTTAAGAAATAGCCCCCATTTCTCACACAAGAGTAGATGCCTCTTTAAGACGATTCTTGCCATCTGCAGCTTTTAGAAATACTTGCAGGTTTTTTAAAAAATGTTACTAAAACTAAAATGTACCGTGGATCAATAAAACATGAAAATTCTATGAAAAGTTAAGATGCAACCTATGCCAGAGGTTGGAAAGGTTCCTTTTTTGGATTACAGCTCCAAGAATCTGCAATGGTGGCCATGCTGGCTGGGAGATTCTAGGAAGTATACTCCAAAATGTGGCACCCCCAAGCTCTGCACCTGACCTCAAATGAAGGCCCTTTGCAGCACTTCCAAAAGAAACGGGGAAGGAGAGAAGCAAATAATGTAGAAAAGTACATGCATACAATCAGGCCTCTAGGAGATGGCTGCCTGCCTCTCCCCGACTCCCTGGGGCTTTAGAATGAGGGAGATGTGTATTTAATGTTGCCCAAGCAGAACCAAGACACCAGTGAACCTGGCTAACCAAAAAGGAGGGCCTCTCTGGAACTGGCAAGCTTAGTTTCTGACCTGAGTTTGGGGTAGGTGGAACTTAATAATGCCCTGAGGATCCACCCACAGTACAACAAAAGGCTTTTAAAAAATAAAAAGACCAGTGAACAAAGTCCAATGTAACTGATGGCAAACAGGATTGGTTGAATGGAAGACATTAAGTTATTTCTTCACAATCTTCTCTAGCTCTGAGATGCGCTGCTCCTGTTGTGAGACCGTGGCCTGCAGTCGCTTCAGGTCCTCAGAGAGCTGGTCTAAAGCTGGACTCTATAGGAGATCATAAAACCACCTTCAGTCTTGATACACAACACCTGCTTCCCACTTAAATGAGATCTGAGCACTTTTTGTTTTGTCTAGTGTTCCGCAGGCTAGATCAGTGCTTCCCTCCTACCCTGCCTCCCCCAATAGCCTATAATCTTGAACAGCCTTCCCGAAGCATGTTTCCCCAATACCCATCATCCCCAGCCTGGGTGGCCCAAGGGAGTCCACTTCTTACCCCATGTGGTGTCCCTTCATGACTTCTTTTGGGTCCTTGAAGGAGAGTCTGATTAACCTTGAACTCTCGGGTCTTCTGAGGAGTGTAGCCATCCTTGAGGGAGATGAGGATGGGACTGGCGTTCTTCCCTGACAGCCACTCCTCAGATGTCAGTGCAGGATCAGGGCCAACTGTGTCTGGATACAAGTCTTCCTGGAACAGGTCTGACTGCAGAAAGCATGTAAAAAGAGAGGTCGATCTGATGAACAAGGAGGAAGAACTCCCTTCCAGATGTTCAAAGGAGAGAGAAATAAATTATTCACCTTTCAAGACTGAAGCTAAGGGCTCTGAAGTTAAGAAAACTCCAGGGACAACTCTATATAGAGTCAATCCAAGATTGGAGCTGAAGGGCAAGTGGATGTTGATGCCTTAGGCACACAGATGATGGTGTAGAAGCAGGGATGAGAAAGTCTCTGTATGAGAAATCCCTTCTTAGACCTTTGCAGTAGCTGATTTTATGGGCTCAGTTGTTGCATCCATTCACTCTCTATGGCCTCCAAATTATTCAAAGCACATTTTTTACGGACATGAAAACAGAAGCTTTTATGACTGGTTTCTTTAACACAAAATTGGAATGCATATGGCTCCAGTGCTGTTGGAGTACAGTTCAATGATAAGAGATGCTAGGAGTTGCAGTCATCAGGGGTGGGGGGCACACATTCCACAGGCTTGTCATACTCTAACCTAGACAGTTGGATTCAGAGCATAACACAGAGGACAACTTGGACCCTTCAGATGCTGTTGAAGTATAACTCCCACATCCCTGACCAGGCTTGCTAGAACTGATAGGAGTTGCAGTCCATCTGGGGAAAGAGGGGTCACAAACAGCACCCTGATATACAAAGAACTTCGGTTAGTTAGAAGGAAAGGTTCGTACAAGCCAACTTTCTGATCCATGCATCCAAGATATCCAAAGTGGTCATGCTAGCTGGAGAGTTTAAAGTTGTAGTCTAGAAAAAGTAACTTTCCTCACAGATGCCCTCCAGCAACTGATATTCAGTAACAAATACAGTACCATCTCTGAAGAAGGAGCTCTACTAGTCTTGGCCAATAACGAGTGCTTATTCTTCCTAGACTTGGTCCTATTCTAAAATTATCTAGACCAGATACTTGACCCAGGCTACAAAATACATGAATCTTTTACCTTTCGAGGTACAGTCATTGCAATGGGTTCACATTTCCTCTCATGGAGTTTATAAAACCTGCAAAAGACACCAAACAGTTTGAACAAGGACATGTTTTTGAAAGCAAAATAACTTTGCCCTTTTGTGGACCAAAAGATTAGCGCAGCCTCTCCCAACCTGGTGCCCACCAGATGTGCTAGACTACAACCCCCATCACAACCAGCACAGTGTAATTTGTAGTCTAAAATATCTGCTAGGCACAAGATTGGGGAAAGCTGGCAAAACAGGAATCAAGTTACCATCCAGTCAAAACATCATGCTCAATATCCAACATCAAACACTCCAACCATATATGGGGCAAGAAATTCTAGAATGCAAGCTGCATTCAGGAAAAGAAGAAGCACTAGGGACCACATTGCAAACATACATCGGATAACTGAGTGCACCCAGAGAATTCCAGCATATGCTTTATGGACTATAGCAAAGTCTTTGACTGCATAGATCACGAAAAGCTGTGGATTGCTCTTAAAGAATTGAGTGTGCCTCTAACATTTGATTGCCCTTATGTGCAATCTGTGTGCAATCAGAGGACATGGTCCTGAATCTGCAGCAACTGAGCAGAGCAGTTGAGGATAGTGTGTCTCAGCAATGCCTCATTCATAGGGTTGCCATAAGCTGAGGTCAACTTCAGGGCAGCTAACAACAAATTCACTTACAATGCTAGTTGGAAGGATAAAATTGTTGAACGTATGGGAATGAAGTATATAACTTAGCTCCATGGAGGAAGAACGAGAGAAAACCATATAAACATGTATAACATACCTGGCAATTTCGCATTTGCTGACATCCAAGCCTCGCTTAGGCATCCAGCCCCCTCCTCGCTGAGATTCTTTGGAGCTGAACATAGACAGGTAGTGCACAAAGGGAGCTTCTCCTGTGAGCTCAAAATAGCGGATGCTGCTGTCGCCCTGTAGTTGAGGAGTTACATATGAGGGCTCAGTCCCTTTTTGCCCCAAACTTCCTTCCAAAGTATGGGCTGAGATGCCCTTAAAACAATTTCAGTGAAGGATGTGAGTGGTCTCCTAAGTCAGCTTCAGTTCCTCCTAACCTTTCCCTGAAATGTCAGTTTGTACACTTCACAGCCTCCCCAGTAAACTGCTGTTCCTGGTACACATTGCTTATAAGAACTTTTACCAGCAATTTTCAAGTTCTATTTTCTAGGCTAAACAACAGCATTCTTGCCTATCTCAGATCTCACCTTGCCAGTCAGATAAACTACATTGGTATCTGGATCATAGTAAGGAAGGAGGACTCCGCTGCTTGTGTCTAGTTCTTGGAGAGTCAGTGGCTCCTCAGGATTCCTCTAGGACAAGAAGAGAAAGTGAGTTAAATTCAACTGCGTGAAACAAGGGTTTAAGGAAAAGGAGCATGAGAACCAGAAAGCTAAATTTAGGTCATTTGTTTTTTGCAGGAAATGCAAGCTGAGATACAACGTCATGCAGATGGACAGTAGCCCATGCAGTTCCACTGGGCTACTGCTTCCCAGCACTGGATCATCCCCTTATGACCACTTAATAGCAGGGTGTGGCATATTTGGCCAGCATCCAGCTGCACTTCTATGCATGGAGAAAAGAGTAGCTGTCATCCTCCTGGGTCTCCATCGCATACTTTGAATATCCTGGAAGTCAACAGCTGTTCTTTTCTTTTGGTTGCAGCTGGGTGCTGTCCAGGCACCCTATGCCTCCCCCAGAGTGATGCCACTCTGCAGAATTAATACAGTTTGGCACCATTTTAACTGTCATGGCTCCATCCTATGAAATCCTGAGATTTGTAGTTTTTTTGTTACACCAGAGCCCTCACAAAACTACAAATCCCTTAATTTAATGGCATTGGACCATGGCAGTTAAAGCATTAATTACAGTGTACTGTAGTTGCAGTCCCAGCCACTAAATGCCTAAAGGAATACCAATGTCTGATTATAAATAAATATAAAATACCTGCCTAATATTGGGAAATGCCTTGTATGGGAGTGAGGAGGCATTATGCAAAGAGGTACTGGATATCTCCTTGCACAACAGATGTAAAAGGACATGCACATGTAAGCCCAGGTTATTTGCACCTAAGATTCCAGCCATAGTGTCTCCATGGTTGGATGAAGGCCCAGACTACACATCACTGCTGCAGGCTTTAGCAGAATATGTCGGCTTTCTCAACATGATACCCTCCATATCATGGATTTCAGCATCTATCAACCCTAGCCAGTTTAGCTATATGGTCACACCATCATGGGCCATGGGAAATGTAGGCTAGCATATCTGAAGAAGAGGCACCAGTTTGGGGAAGGCTGGTGTAGGCAGAAGCCAAGAGACAAGAGGCTTTGAATGAGGGAATGTATTCTTCAGCTTTTATCCAATGAAACTAGGTGGCTCTAGATAAGCCATATTTCAGCCTAGGGCCCCAGCTTCCCCTGCCAGGCTTTCCCAGAAGGGAGTGTATGGTTCTCTTCTCCAGGACTGTCAATGGAGTGACTTTAATAATGTCAACAAATGGCTGTCAGGCTTTGTGGCAAGGAGCAGAGCCTTTCCACAAAGAGTGTGTTCAAGAAGGAAGAACACACAAGCTACAAGAGGCTGCAGTAATTTCCTTCCGCCTGAACTTACAGTACTGGAAAGGGCAAGATCCCACCTTTTTCTCTCCC
The DNA here is from genome assembly GCF_019175285.1 of Sceloporus undulatus. Classification (NCBI taxonomy): domain Eukaryota; kingdom Metazoa; phylum Chordata; class Lepidosauria; order Squamata; family Phrynosomatidae; genus Sceloporus; species Sceloporus undulatus. The sequence goes on from NC_056527.1 coordinate 107,936,423, forward strand.
TCCTGCTGAGTTAATTTTGCACTTTGAACTCAGTTTTCAGCAACCGAAGTAAGATGAAGAAAAAGCGAGAAAGTAAGAGAAGGAGAGAAAAGGTGGGACATAACCACTGTAAAGATCTGAAAGACCTGAGTCACCTTAGGCAGCCCTTTGAACATTTAGGACAAGGAACAAAATTTGCATCAGTTCCTATTACATTCTATCCCACTCCCACAACAGTGTAAATATGCTTTATGCCTGAGGCCTTAATACCACTTAGTGCTGTATCTGAAGAAATGGGTTTATATGCGCAAATGCTTGTGCAAAAATAAAAGTTGGGCGGGATACAGACTGCTGCTTTGCGGCGGTCTCCCGCCGGCACCATTTGCTCCGCGCGGGAGCCGCAGCAGCCAAACCGCGCGGCTCCTGCGTGGAGCAAAAAAGAAGCTCCATTTCGGAGCTTCTTTTTGCAGCGCCTTTATGACGTCGCGAGGCACCGCTGGCGCATTCGCGACGTCATAGGCGCCGCGACACATCTGGACGCTATGCGTCCAGTATGTAAAATGGCGGCGCCCATGTGGAAGGGGCGCCGCCATCTTGTACGTATTGTATACGTACTAGGGTTAGGGGGGTGCGGAAGCACCGCCCCTTCCTAACCCTAGTACATATACAATACGTACTATATGGCGGTTTGTATCCCACCTAAGTTTGCCTTAAAGGTGCTGCTGCATTTCTTTTCTTTTCTCCCCCTTCCTTCCTCCTTTTTAAACTGGCACATCTTAAAAGCAGCTGAAAAAGTGGTACAGCAGAAGATTAATTGGGGCTGTCCCTGGCAAGTTGGCACAGCTGGAGGAGGATATGGAAATGACCTCTTTTGAACTGCAACTCCCAGACCCCCAGGCAGCATAGCCACTGCTCTTCTCACCGGATCCCACAGTGCCACCTGACGCTCACTCATGCGGCTGAAGCCTGTCGTGAACAACTTGCCATCATTGACTGTAACAACCCGGACTGGACGTGACCCCTCATGTGGGCGCGGGAGTTCCTAGAGGGAGACAAGAGGGCATCAGAAGAGACCTTAATCAGAAGAAACATAGGGTGCATCTGCACTGTAGTAAAAATGGTGTTTGGCACCACTTTAACTCCCATGGCTCCATTCTGTATAATCCTGAGATTTGTAGTTTTATGTGGCACCAGCACTCTATGTCAGAGAAAGCTAAAGAATGTGTAGAACTACAGATCCCAGGATTTCATAGGATGGAGCTACAGCACTTAAAGTGGTGTCAAACTGCAGTATTTCTACAATGTAGATGCACCTTGTAACACATGAAATCCAGCCAGGCTCCTGGTACTGCTCTAAAGTCCTGCTTTTTTAGAGGCAGACAAAATCCAGTTCTCCCCGTGCTTGGGCCCAGTTGTCACCTACCCACAACATATCTTTTATCTCGATTGTTCTCTTCCTCAAATGACAATTAAGTTGTTTGGTAATAGGGGCAAGATGAACAAGAAGGAAATACTTTTCTGTGCAACTTGCAGAAGTGTTTTTTTTAACAACATGAAACAATATAGTGGATAGATGTAGTCTGTCGTTAGCTGTTAATTACAACAAATGGGACCTGCAATAAAATGTTGCAGCATAATGTGTTGCTGTGCGCAGGATTCCAGACAATTCATTTCATTCTTCCTCCTCAGAACATTCATTCTCCACCACCATCACTCAAACGTTAGTTTCAGACTATGGTAGCCTATGGGGGAGGAAAATCCACCACCACTGAGGGTTTTCCCCCTAAAGATATTTCTACTTCTTCAAACCTTAGGGCAAGCCTACAAACCTGTTGATATTTGTCATCTGAGCATTATGAAGACTAGCACTCTTGAGAACTGAGACCAGTATTCAAATATATTTGGGAATAGCAACCTGGATGTCTGCAAATGTCTGTGTGATCTTGGGGCCCTGTAAAAGCACCTCATTACTCCCAACTGGTTTTAACACCACACCAAAGAATCCAGTAGCACCTTGAAAAACTAGCAAGTTCCTTTAGCATAAATTTTCATATGCCCAATAAAACTTTTACATTTTTAGGGTCTCACTAGATTTCTTGATGATTGTTTTTGCTGTGACAAACCCATACCCTTCCCCCATTAAAAAAAGTATTTATTTATTTTGGTGGGAACTGGGATTGCATCAACGCAACATGATGGTCTCTAGCTGCCAGAGCATTCATTTCCTGAGAATGCCTCATACACCCAGTGGGATTCTTAAGAAGTAAGATGGCAAATGGCACAAGGATGCTCACAAAAGGGGGAAAGAAGGAAAACCTGGAAAAGGAAGACTTATTGCCACTGCTGGTGACCAAGGTAGAGGGCTAGGAAAAGAGGCTGGGAAAAAGTGTGAGGACTGGCAGAAAAGTAGAGAGAAAGTGTGTGTGTGTGTGTGTGTTTCTATGTCTGAGTGTTTCCGCATGGGACAAGTAAATAGGTAGGTCCCTTATGAGCAGGCATGTCCCCCCAAGACAGTCATTTGTAATGATGCTCATAACATTCATGGTTTGGTCGTAATCCATAATGTAGCACAGCATATGCAGGCAGAACTACATGATCACAGAGTAGTCTTCGGCTTAGTAACAGAGATAAGCACCACCCTTTATGTTTGGACACAACTTGACAGCCTTGTCAATGGGGAATACCTTTATTATTTATCGTTACACACACACGGCTCTTAGTATCCACTGGGGGTTGGTTCCAAGTCCCCCCATGGATACCAAAATCTGTGAAAGTTCAAGTCCCATTAAATTACAATGGATAGTAAAATGGTGACCCTTATATAACATGGCAAAATCAAGGTTTGTATTTTGGAATATATATATATATATATATATATATATATATATATATATATATATATTCCAGCTGTGGATGCTTGAACCTGTGGATAAAAAATCCGTGGATACAAAAGGCCAACTGTGTGCGCATGTGTGCATATGTTTATGTTTATATTTGAATGTTGGTCATATTCTGTCTCTTCTAGGACTGGTTACCCTGATTTCACTTACATTGGCAATGGTGCCTCCTGCCCGTGGGTCAAAAATTCGGACGCGCTTATCACGGCAGGCCGTGCATAGCAGAGACCCATCCTGGTTCCAAGATGCACTATAAATGGCGTCTGGATGTAGCTCGTCCAATGAGAGAGGTGCTTGCCCCACACCCACATCCCAGACTTTCACCACATTGTCACAGCCTGCAAAGGAAGGGCAGAAAAGCAAAGCCATAAGTCCAAAGGCAGGACAACCTGTAAGTCTAAAAAGACCAGGGAAGACAAGTTGGCCAGACTCTCTGTCACCATCTACCTATGCCCACATCCACCACTTGTTACCTGCACTCAGCAAGAGATTCTGTGCTGTCGGGTGCCATGTGACAATCCCCACCCGCTTGGAGTGGCCTTCAAGGGTCACCAGGGGTTCATTCAAGGACCGTATGAGGCCAACTTCAGGCACTGCCCAGACCTAAAAGCAAAACAGCCAAGAAAGAATGGACAGAGGATGGAAGACGTGGGTGAATAAAATACCCTGTCTCAGCAATATCAAGCTTACCAAAGCCTCTAAATCTATCTTCGCTACCCCTTCTTCCTAAAGGGACAACTCAACTCCACATGCAACTAGGACAAATCCTTGGCACAATGATGAGATCTGAGACAACTGCTTGGGATGTTGCCAAGGACTACAGGGAGTAAGGCTTCAAGTATTGCATCCCCTCTTTCTCTGCAAAGTCACTTGTAAGAGATTCTGGAGAGCACTGCTCCCACTCTTGTGTGGCCTAGCAAAATGTTTAAGGCAGTCCAGTGATATGTGGTGTCTACAAAGCACAAGTGATAACAGTATGGGGATGCAGTTTGTACTAACTGTAGTCTTCTGAACACTTTTAAATGGTAGTCCCATGTATAGAGCATTATAATTAAATAAGCTCAGTGTTTGGGGCACTACAACTATTCCCCCATAAACACCGATGCTTGTGATGATCAAAGTGGCAATGCCAAGACAGTTGACAATGATGCACACAGGACCTGTGACAAGGAAGAAGGACTAGCTACGTCGATAGCCAGGGCAATTTGCCACAGTTCCCTTTCTGGGGAAAGGTCCCAAGCCCAGTTCCTGCTTTCCTTTTTGATTCCCCTTGATCCATCCAGCCTCTCACCATAACAGTACAGTCCTCAGATCCACTCGCAATAACATGGTCATTGTGAGGACACCATTCCACATCCAAGACAGGAGCTGTGTGCCCTGAGACCACTGGGTAGGCTTTATCCAGGCGACCAGTCTGCAAATGTAAGGATAAAAAGTGAATGAATGAGATAGTCTATCCTTCACTGCACCAAAGATAAAATACAGTGGTTCCTTGGTATCTGCTGGCGTTTGGTTCCAGGGCCCCCCGTGGATACCAAAATCCATGGATGCTGAAGTCCCATTAAATACCATGGCATAATAAAATGGTATCCCTTATATAAAATGGTAAAATCAAGGTTTGCTAATTGGAATGTATACTTTTAAAAAATATTTTCAAGCTGTTGATGCTTGAATCCGTGGACAAAGAATCTGTGGATATGGAGGGATGACTCAGTGAAGGCTTTTCTGTTACTCAGAACTCTCCTCTCATCCAAAAAGCAAAGAGAAGTATTTATTGATTTCCACCATTGATATCTCCCAACTCTCTGTAAAATCTCCTTCCTGAAATTAAATCATTTGCTTCTATTAATGGAGTTGTGGGAAGCGGCACTATGCCAGCTAGCTGTGACAACTCCTCTCCTGGAACCATGGTAAAAGTGTGAGAGGTTTTAGAAAGCACATGCAAAAGGCTGCCCTTGATTTGGGGTATATCAACACTGTAGACACCACTTTAACTGTCATGACACCATCCTACAGAATCCTGGGATTTGTAGTTTTGTGCGGCAACAGCACTCTTTGGCAGAAACAACTAAAGAACTTGTAAAATTACAAATCTCAGGGTTCCATAGGATGAAGCTACAGCAATTAAAAATGTTGTCAAACTGCATTACATCTACACTCTCAGATACACTCTCAGAGGGCCATAAATATCTAATCCCCTTCTGCACCACACTTCAAAGCATCTGTTACTATGAGAAAGAATTTGGGGTGCTACTAGCTCTCAAGCCTCTCTCAATTATGACTTGTCACCACTTCCTCCCTTGGCTCTACCATCTTCACTCTTGACATAATGCGCAGGAAGTGGTTTTCAGGATGAGTGGATAGACAGCACCAACCCACCTTTAAAGCATAAGATAACCTGGGCGAGGCAACAAGCTCCACTGCAACCCATCCTGGTTGTGCCTTCCATGTTTGTTTTAATCTGGTCAGGTGCTTCTCAACATTTATAAAGAATACACCAGAGCTTTGAAATGTTACTGGTTTAGACTATAACTCCTAGAATCCCTCAGCCACCATGGCCAGTTGTTGTAAACCAAGGAAAGTAACTTTTCCAAGCTCTATTAAAGATAGTAAAGACCCTTTACAGTTGTCCCTCCACATTTGTGGCTTTAATTTTTGTGGATTTGATTATTTGCAGTTTCGATAACTATGTTCTCTCTGGGAATCTGCCAGAAGTTGGTCATAGAGTTGTGCTGGAGAATCTACAAGTTCCTACAGAAAACACTTCTCTAGGCATTTGTAGGTCCCCTGGCATGATCCTATGATCCACATCTGGCAGATCTTGACCATAGAGTTGCACTGGAGAAGCTGGAGATTCCTAGAGCGTTGTTCTCAGGTAAAAAGTATAGTGTTTTTAATCTGCGGTTTTTCCACATTCATGGGGATCCTTCACCTGTAACCCCAGCAAATGTGGAGGGACCACTGTACACAATTATAACACTATGATTTTGATCTAATTGCCATAAAATCTTGAGATCTGCAGTTTATGCAGGGATATTTAGAATTCTCAGTCAGAGTTCTAATGTCTCACTAAACTACAAATCCCAGGATTCCATAGATTGTAGCCATGGTTGTTAAAATGGAATCACAGTCCTGTAACTGTGACGTGTCAAAGGATCCTAGCTCTGCACACAAGCACAACTTTGAGGTAAGGTTGGCCAAGATATCCTCATGTCCATCCTCTCGTCACTCCTGTCTCCACTGACCAGTCACTTGCCTCCTCCCTGTAGTTCTTGGGCCCTTTCACACTACACATTTACAGCCCTGTGGCTTCATATTAACTGCCATGGTTGCTTCCTATGGAATCTAAGTAAACTACTAGAGCTCTCTGGTTGAGAATTTTAAATGTACTTAAATATACTGCAGAGTCTTCTGTTGAAAATGTCACTTTTGTGTGTGGATTTTGCTACAAGAGCAACAGCCCTCATGACGTGACCATCAGAAATAAAAGCAAGAAGGGAGTATTTATTCAGGAGCCATTTGCACATCCCTTTGTTTCATTCACCCATGACAGTTTGTACAGAGCAATCCTGTGGACATTTGATCAGAAATAAACCTTAACCATTGAGCTCAGGATGACTTACACTATAAGTAGAAGAACCAAGGACATTTGAGCCAGCATGGCATAGTGGTTTGAGTCTTTGACTGCAACTCTGCAAACCAGGGTTTGATTCCCACCTTGGCCATGAAACCCACTGTGTGACTTTGGGCATGTCACACTCTCTCAGCCTCAGGGAAAGGCAATGGCAAATCCCCCTCTGAACAAATTTCTTAGGGTCACCGTAAGTCAGAAACGACTTGAAGCCACACATCACTCACACACACACTAAACTGCAGATCATATGATTCTATAGGATGTTACCATGGCAGTTATAGTGGAATCAGCAGTAATATCCACACACACACATTATCAATACTGTGAGTCCTGGCAGGTTCCTGGCCATTCTCTGATGCTAGCCTTCCCCTAAAACCTCCTTGTCCTTTTTGTAACCTGGAGTATCCAAAAGCCTCACTTAGGTCCAAAAGACACCACAGAAATAATCCAGTATTAATTGTCCTGGCTCAGTGCTAGAGAATCCTGGGAATTGTAGTTCATTGTGGCACCAGTGCTCTCTCTGACAGAGAAGGCTAACTGTCTCACAAAACTACAGTCCCCAGAAATCCCCCCAGAAACAGCATTCAGCCAGGGCTATTAAACTGGTTTGTTTCTGCAGGGTGTTTGGGATTTAAGACACCAGTTGGGAGGAGAAACCAGTCCAGCCTATTGCCAGACTCATTTTAAGGGCCAATGGTTACTGGGCTTCTGGATTTTTGCATCTCACCTCCTCCTCAAGTTATTTCTGCAACGTTCCTTCTATCCCTTTTCTATTTCTTTCCCGCCCACCCCATTATCGACACTCTCTTTCCCCAATTAGTTCCTTTGCAGACACAGGCTGACACCCACCACTTTTTTCTCCAGCTCCTACACAACCTTTTCCTAACAACTCACATCGCTTTAATCCCAGCCTGAAATCCAGGGTTGCCAGCTTTTCATCCAATATCTGCTCTTGAGCCTTTAACAAGCAGGTTCATCTGCAGACATGGTTACAACCAGATGCTATTTTTATCATTTCACTTTTCCCATTACTTCTTTGCGAGCTGAATCACACATTCACAACAGATCACATGTATATCTCCGTGCTGCAAAAACCTTCAGTGGCTGACATCAAGCGGTTGTTAAGGAACAAGAGCAGGCTGGGATGGCTTACAGAGGGGGTGTTTTTTCTGATACTTGTTAAAATTATTGTGGGGTGAGATAGTTACCATAATCTTGCAAATGCATGCTACCCTTTCAGCAATCCCAGTGACACAGTGACCCACCATTTGGGCCACACTAACATGTGACCATTTACATACCCTCCAACATTTCAGGAAGAAAGCCAGGACATGTGTGACCAGGCAATATCAGAATGTGTTCATGAGGACAATCATTACTAATGAAGAAGAACAGAAAAACTAGGAGAAGATGCAGCAGTTTGTTTTTGCCTGAGCTGACAAGGAAGGGCTAGATTCCATCTCCTCTTTTCCTGTCCTCCCTGTTAATGGAGTGCCAACTGCTTTTGCACTCTGAACTCAGTGTGCAGCAGCTGAAGCGAGGATGAAGAAGAGAGAAGGAGAGAGAAACCAGACATTTTAAAAGCAGCTGAAAAACTGGGATGACAGAAGAGTAATTGGGACTGCCCCTGCCAAACTGAGGCAGATGGAAGGGATGCATTTATACAAACACATTCACAGCCTCAGGGGGGAGGCAATGGCAAACCTCCTCTGAACAAATCTTGCCAAGAAAACCCTATGATAGGTTCGCCTTGGGGTTGCCATAAGACAGAAGTGGCTTGAAGGTACACAACAAACAAATAAAAAAAGATGTCTAGATGTGTTTCGCCATTACTATTGGATCGGTGTCACAGGTCTCAGTCACCACTCCAAATCTCTTCTGCCAACTTGCCCAATATAGTTTGTGCCAGTACTGAACATCAACTCCCCCACTTCCTGCTTTTCCTGTGATCAAGAACATCCACCTTATCTCCAAGTAGGTCATTTGTATCCTGCATCCAATGAAGAAGTAGCTAGAAGCACAACTTGGGCAAATGACTAGTAAGGAAATAAGGACAAAATGTCAAAACCAAGGGCTACTTGCCCAGTTGAGAAGAGGATTTGGGACTTCATTCCCAAAACAGTTGTAGAGACCAGATTTATGTGGTATCTCTTTCTGATTCCCAGCCCCCACCTCCCATGTTGTGTTTGCTCCTTAAGAGCATGAATCTGTTCCTAGTTCCCATATCACGCTGCAATCATGAGACATATCCTAGGGGCAAGCACAAGATCTTCATGGAGGAAATTGGGGGAACAGGCCCAGCCTTAATTCAAACCTCTACATTTAGTCGCCAAAGAAAGAAATACAGCTTTACTCCATGTCATAACCTACATAACCCAAATATTTTTCAAATCCTTGGGAACTGTTCTGTGGATTGAAGTGTAGACCTGTCAAGGTCTCAAACAAACAAAAGAACTTAAAACAACTCAGCCCAAGTGGGTGAAAAACTGAGTCTATGGATGAATCACACAAAAAAAGGGGGAAGTAAGGCCAGGCATCTATGATGGGAACAGAGCTCAGAACATTCAATGAGAGAACTGTATAAGAACTGAGATCTTGGGGATGTTACCTTCAGGGCTGCAATACCCAGAATCCCCCAGTCCTGACTAGGAGATTCAGAGCTCTGCAGTCCAACAAGTTATTTCCTCAAGTTCTGGAAAGGATATGAAACCTGGAGAAATATGGAATTCACAGATTAACTGTTTCTGGTTTTGTTCAAGGATATAGCTGTGTAGTCTGTAGAATTAGTAAATAGAGAGATCTTGTAGCACCTTGTAGCACTTAAGTCTATGAAAGCTCATTCTGCCAACTTTTTTCTTCAGTTAGTCTCAAAGGTGCTACAAGATCTCTCTACATACTGTTTCTGCATTGGTGAGAGCACAGATAAGGAGGTTGAAAACCAAGACTCATGGATCCATTGTAATCTCAATTGTGGGATCAAATAAGTTAAGATGATCATGGAACTGGAACTGAAGCACAAAGCAAGGGAAGAACTTCAATGATTACCAACCACTCTTCTCATTTCCTTCCCTCTCTCCTTGCACCAAACTCACTAACCCACTTCCTCTTTCTCAAGGCCCCATTTCCGCAGCAGGTTCAAACTTCAAGCCATTTAAGGCAAAAAGAACCTGCCAAAAAAGAACCTGTTGTTTTGGCAGTTTCACAAGTGTTTGGTCCCTCCTCCCTATCATCATCCTTCCTTCCTCATAAACAAATGGTATTGGGGGGAAGACTAGGGGTTAGATTTATACATTTGAGTATAATTTGGAGAGGGATAGGCAAACAGGCATTGAATTGTTCCAAGAAATGATGGCTAAGGTAAACAGGTGGTGGTTGAAGAAGCCTTAGGGGTCATTTTTAAAAGGGATCATCGAGTACCTTTGTCAATGGCAAGACCAAGAAGGCTCCCCCACCACTGGCTTCCACGACTATGGCCAGGAATTTGGGGTTGACCGAGCAGAAATTCCCATCCCAGGTCATCTGAGAAACACGGATGTCGTCATAACACTGGTCAGCCTTGACTGGCTGTCCGTAGACATGGCGGAACTTGCTGGACCTCACGACTTTACGGCTCATGGTTCCTGCAAAATAATTCACACAGAGGGGTTCACACAGTTGCTTTAGTCCCAGTTCACCACCTCAACCACAGTTCTATTTCTGCACCTCAACAGAACATGGGAGCCCAGTTGAGAACTCTGGCTTTAGCTTTTGCTGGTTACAGTCATGCCACCATCTTTGTTTGACACAGCCTGAGCTCTTGTCCTGCTAGACATTCTCATGAGCTATACCACATTCATAGCTCCATAGCCATCCAAGCCAAGAAATTATCCTACTACCACTGGAGGAGAAGAATTAGGGGTAGTGGATAGTTTCATAAGAGCTTAGCAGGCAACCCATCCCAAAGATGCCTTCAAGTCTGTAATGGACTGCATGTTGCCCAGTCCTGTGTTAGCTGACTCTGATGCAGGTTCCATTAGGTTCAAATAGGATTTTCATCCTTGCAAGTATGCTTCAACCTACAGGCTGTCAAAACAGTTAAGACGGCTCAAGCAAGAGAGTCAAGCTGCACATCATAGTGGGAGAGCAAAATGTAGCCACTAAACCCTCATGCCCTGTTTCCTCCCAGCAGCTTTGGGTGGTGCAGATGGAGTTCTCTTTCATCCTTGTAAATCATGTGGGGTAAATAAAGCTCGGAGTAAGTTACCCAAAGCCACCCTGTTCACTTCATAGTTTGGGAACTAGTTCTATCACTCCCAGATCAAACACTCTTCCATATACTGTTCTATATTGGAAAGAAAACTAAAAGAAACACATTATAAGAGCTGAACACTTGCACCTGGGAAGAAATGCACCCTTAATTCTCATTTCAGCACAATCACAAAACCTCCAAAAATGGAATGAACTGGGGTGGAGGACTTTAGTTTCCCAGGCTTTAAAATGGGTATAATAACTTGCATGATCCACAAGCTGCTGTGATTCTGCAGAACATGAGCATGCAAAGCTTTGCACATCAAAAGGTACCCAAGGGATGACAAAATTACCAACATAAGAGAGCCTATCACCACCCTCACTGCCTTGCCAGCAAGATGTGCTGGCACTGCCTTCCCTTCAGCCCAAAGCCCCTTTTCATTTAGTCCCCAACCCTGAGCTCTCACCTGCAGCCTCTGTAGCGGATGTATGCACACAATGAATTGGAGATGCAGCAGCAGCTCAGAGCTTTTTAACAGAGCCATCGCCCTGGCACTGTCAGAGCTGGGAGGGTTGGTCTCTTAAAGGGCCAGTATGCAGGGAGCTCATAATTTGCCATCTCTCTCTCTCTCCCTCTCTCTTTCTTTCTCTCTCACTCTCTGCATCCATCTTCAGGTCTTTCCCTCCATCACTTCTCTCCTTTCTTCATCATATACATTTCCTACTCTTACCATAATGGAGACCTGCTGTCCCATATATTCCCCCCAAAAAGGGCACACAAGACCTCTCAAGATTTTGAGAGTAAAAGGAACCATGTTTTCCAAGATGGCAAGCTTCTGACCATCTCAGATCTCTTCATTTCTGCCTGAAGAAGAGACTCAGCAACCCAGGTGTTTTCTTCTCCAACCAGCAAGCATGGGTAAGATAAGAGCCTCAAAAGATTTTGGGTAAACCCTACTTTATTTTTCTATTAATCTAACTGCAGGCATTGCTTCATATGGTTTCTTTTTCTTCCCATATCCATCCTATCCCAAAGTTGTTGTTTGTTGTTGTAGTGTACCTTCAAGTTGTTTCCATCTTATGGCAACCAAGGTGAACCTGTCACAGGGTTTTCTTGTTTGATTTCTTCAGAGAGCATTTGCCATTGCCATCCTCTGAGGCTGAGAGAGTGTGGCTTGCCAAAAGTCATTCAGTGGGTTTACATGGCCAAGCCAGAATTCGAACCTTAGTCTCCTGTGTCACAGCCCAACTCAAACAGGAGTCCATTAAAAGTGTAAAAAGGGCTACTGGGTACAGAACTGAACTCCCAAAGCAAGATTGATAGGGTGAGGTGGGGAACCAACATCCAACCACCCAAATTTCTAATCCTTGTAGATGTGTGAAGATATTGTGAGTTTGTTTTCCGACTCCAGTGAATAGATTTATCACAATGACTTTGCCTCCAAAGTGTTACCTGTGACCCAGCCACACAACACAGTTATAGTACTGTATTACAACTTTGACTGCCATGGCTGCATCCTATGGAATCCTGGGTTTTGTAGTCTGGGGAGACACTATAGCTCTCTGGCTGAGAATTCTAAATAGTCCTCCCTAAACTACAGATCCCAAGATTTCATAGGATGAAGCCATGGCAGTTAAAGTGGAATCACTACCCACATAATTGTGTAATGTGAAAGGGCTCCTGCTATTATTTTCACTAAAGAATACATGTGTCCCTTTGAAGGATATAGTTGCTGAGAAGCACTTGGAAGACTGATGCACTCCAGTCCACTACGCTTGCTTTTGCTTTTGTGTGTGTGTGTCTTCAAGTTGCTCATCAATTTATGGCTTTTGGTTATTGTTCATTTCTCACTCATGGTGCCCGTAAAGGCAAACCTATCATGGAATTTCCTTGGAAAGGTGCTTCAGAGGGGATTTGCCATTGCTATCCTGAGGCTGAAGAGAGTGTGACTTACCCAATTTCACCCAGTGGGTTTACATGGCCCAGCCAGGATTCAAACTCTGCTCTCCAGTCCTAATCCAACACTCAAATCACTACATCATGATGACTGCCTTCAAGTTGCCTGTCAACTTATGGTAACTGCATGAAATTAATAGGTTTTCTTAGGCAAGGCATGCTCAGAGATAGTTTTGCCAGTCCCTTCCTCTGAAATATAGCCTGCTTACATGGAAGTAAACGCTAATGAACACAGCTGGATTTGATTTCACATAAACAGTCATAAGTTGGTTATTAGTGTGAAAAGCAGCCAGATTTACAATTACAAAGTGGAGAAGATGCTGCCAGCTGGAGTTAGCTAGAATTAGGGATGCAGCTTTTGGGAATAGGCAATTTTACTTTCTGCCCTATAGAAATGTCTGAATCGTGCCCTTCCCAGTAGGCTCAGGCAAAAGCAAGCTGCTGCAGTCTCACATAGCTTGTGTGTCTTTCATTAATAATATTTGCTGTCTTGACTACACTCTGATATTGCTTGGCCATATATATCCTAGTTTTAATTTGTAAAATGTTTGAAGGTATGCTACTGTCATGGCAGTTAAAGTGGGATCATAGTGTTATAATTGTGTAGTGTGAAGGATGTGGGAGGTCACCTCCCTGCCTAGGTTCAACTACAGAACAGGTGAGGCATGTACCAGCCTGTCACCCCTTTGCAAATGCAATTCTAGTTCCCATGGTAACTTGGCATGGCTTCATCTGTGCAATGTTGGAGGGCTGAATATGCCCTGCACTGGAAATTTTATTCATTAGTCTAATAAAGTAACATTGTTCCTACTCATTTTATTTACTTTTGAAATGTAATTTTGTTGTGGTCTAATTCCAACTCTCCGTAACTATTATTTCCATGCTCTGGCTAATATTTATCTTTTAAGTCCTATAATAGTGAGGGATCCGAATACCTGGAGCATCCCCTTCATATTAACCTTCCCAAGCATTAAAGTCTTCCATACCCTTAATGTCTCAGTTTGACACGGATAGGGCCAAAACACACTGCAGAAATTATCCAGTTTGAGACCGCTTTAAATACCCTGGCTCAGTGCTAGGAACTCCTGGCAATTGTAGTTTATTGTGGCAAAAGAGCCCTCTGACAGAGAAGGCTAAATGTCTCACAAAACTACAGTTCCCAGAATTCCCTAGTGTTGAGCCAGGGCAGTTAAAGCGGTCTCAAACAGGATTATTTCCACATCGTGTTGTGGTCCATGGTCTAACCCTCTTGTCATCCCACTTTCTCCGCAGCTTTCAAAACGTCAATAGTTTATCTCTTTTCTTCCTAATTTCTCTCTCCTTAGCTTACTTCAGTTGCTGCACACTAAATTCAAGGTACAAAAGCAATTTGCACTCAATTAACTCACCAGAGGAGAGAAGACAGGAGGAGGCAGACTCTTTCTCTTCCCAGTAGGCTCAGGCAAAAACAAACTGCTGCAGCCTCTCCTGGCTTGCATCTTCTTCCTCATTAATAATTTTTGCCATCTTGACCACACACTGATGTTCCTTGGCCACATGTGTCCTAGTTTTCATCTGTGAAATGTTGGAGGCACACCTCAAAATAGAAAAAGAAAGAAACTCCAACATACATATGTTTACATTAGCAGATATGATGCAAATGGACATTATGACCCATTACTTGAAAAATAAATCAGTAAAAAAAGGTGAGGAAGAATGGGCATTAGTAAGAAATTATTGGAAATGTGTATGGCTGGACATCCAGTCAATTAATTAATATGATATAGTTTTTTGTGGGTTTTTCAGGCTATGTGGCCATGTCCTGGAAGAGCTTACGCCTGACATTTCACCAGCATCTGTGGCTGGCATCTTCAGAGAAATTATATAATTTGTCTATCAAGAAGAGAGAACAGGGAGAATTGTAGAAACAGAGCAACGAACAAAGAGCCGATAATAACTATAAAAAACTACAACTTATATTATGGGATTCAAAATTAATAAATAACAACTAAATTCAACAAGGCTAGATGAGAAGTACAAAGATATGTCATTAATGCATTTTGATGCATTAAATTGTGTTTTTTGTGATATTTTGTGTATATATGCAGGTGTTTTTGTGCATATATGTAGATGTTTTGTATGTTTTGTATGATAGAGTGATGTAGGGAATGGATGTGAAAATACATGTTATTTTAAGCAATTATATATATATATATATATATATATATATATATATATATATATACAGTATTAATGTTGGAGGGTGTGGGAATGGAGACAATGAATTGAGGAATAAAGTGCTTCAGAGCATACATTCAGCATACATTCAGCAGCCCAATGGTTGTCAGTACTAGATCTGAACATGCTACTTTTTTGTAACAAGGTCATCATGAAGGTACATTTATAAAGTAACAAAATGCATACAGTGTTACTGTGCACTGTGTAATTAATACTGTTACTTTAGAAATTTGTAGAAGCGTTTCAAATAGAATTTGTTAAGTTCTGTTCCATTCTTTTATGAATCCTAAGAGGTTCCTTCCATAAAAAGTAAAAAGTAATGTAACCAGTAACTAAATAAAGTTAATAATGAAGAAGACTGCAAAAGCTCAGAGTCTGTGCAGCAGTTTGCTTTTACCTGAGCTTCCAGGGAATAGGAAGACTCTGCCTCCTCCTTGCCTTTCCCCTTAGATGAATTAAGTGTGAACTGTTTTTCCACTTTGAACTCAGTTTAACTGAAATAAGTGGAGAACAAGGGGAGAAGTGGTAGGTGAAGAGAGAAACTTTCACATTGTAATAGCATCTGAAAAAAAGAAACAACAGAGGATTAATTAGGACTATTCCTGTCAAATTAGAAGAACTGGAGGGTATACCTTCATAGGCCACACTATTTTGCACCTGGATTGTGCCTGCACTGAACAGTTCTAGCAATCTGATTCCATTTTAACTGTCTTGACACCATCCAGTGGAAACCTGGGATTTGTAGTCTGGTGGAAGACTTAAGAATTCTGTAGAGAGCTCTAGGCCAGTGCTGCTCAAAGTAGTGGTCCATGGACCAGTGCTAATCTGCAAATCAACAGCAGCTGGTCCATGATGATTTTCCAAGAAAGAAACTGGACTTCTAGTGACAAAGCTGGATTTGTGAATACTGTTCAGGGGTGAATCTACTATTTCAAGGCGTATAGAACCCCCTCCAGGATAGGTCAGTCTCAGAAACTGAAATGATCCACCCTCCATGCATCTGTTTCATCAGTATTTGGTTTCAGTTTATTGACTTTCATCCAACACATTACTGAGTTCAGACACTGGTTAATTACTTCCACAGACTCAATCTGAACCATATGCAAAGGAAACATGTGGTGGTGGCTGTGGTGGCCATTTAACAAATGCAGACAAAAATCCATCAGTGAAACCCTTACGGGACAAGCAAAATGCACACTATATCCTCTCCTTTACTAAGGACTGAAACAACATGCAGGCATCTGACTAACATCTCCAATTGTTTTTTTTCCTCCTGTTTGCTTTGTAACATTTTGCCTGATGAAGAAGCCCATTGAACTTGCAACAAGTATATTGTGCATTTCTGTTGATCAATAAAGGTATAACTGATGGATTTTCACATGCAAAGGATTCTTGTAGCA